>NW_027506899.1:1200135-1448945 GCF_052324685.1 Brachyhypopomus gauderio
TGCTCCGCCCCTTACATGTCGAGCTAATTTGCATAATATGCAAATTTGCACACATTTTTGAGCGCGTACTAGTCCCTGGATTTTTCACATACATGCACATATGTGGTATCCAGGCGCTCACAAGAGTCTGAACTTTAATTGTTATGGAGCCAAAGTGCACATTTCTGCACATGGGCGTGGCCACATGCATCACAAGTCAAGCGTAGAAAATTTCTTCGCCAAAAATCCACATATTCTGCTGTATCTCAGGCATACTTTCATGTATTCACTCCAAATTTTACACACATGTACCTATTGGGTGTCTAGACCGGTACATACATTTTGGCAGACATGCACACCTAGGTGGCGCTATAACGGCCAAAAAACTCTCCTGCCCACACCGATTGGCCAAATAACTCCAAACTTGGTACGCATCATCTATATGCACCTATGACACAGGTCCTTGACCTGCACCATCATATGTCCAATATGGCCGCCGCTATCGACCAATCAGCTTTCAGTACACCTTTCACAAGCTTATCATATGCCAATCAACATGAAACTCACATATTATGTTCATCTACACACCCTCTAAGACATACTCAAGTATGACGGGAATTGCACCACTAGGTGGCGCTATACTAGAATTTCCTGAATTACCCCTACATCTTTCTTACACATGCACACACATGCAATGGCCTACCTATAGGTTTCATATACACATTGCTTCACCCATACCTACCCAGTGATTACACACACATGCTTACGCATCTCAGGCGTGCCAGATGGTGCCCATACCCTGTGCTTGGACCCCGTAATTGCCGCTTGCGGCTATATTTATTATTATTATTATTCTTTTTCTCCGCTAAAACGCGTTGTGCAGCCTAAACCGTAAGACCTACAGACTTCTCCTTTGGCCAACTTGTAGTACTCCTCTCCGCTACTCAGGCGCAACACGCCAGCCCGATCCGACCATAGGTGGCGCTATAGCGCACACAAACGCATGAAAAAGTTTAAACTGGTGTTTCTCCTAAACCGTATGTCCTAGAGACAAAATGTAAACTTCATCTGATCAGGCATGTGCTCATCTAAAAAAAGTTTCATTGAAGCCATATGCTCCGCCCCTTACATGTCGAGCTAATTTGCATAACATGCAAATACGCACACATTTTTGAGCGCGAACTAGTCCCTGGATTTTTCACATACATGCACATATGTGGTATCCAGGCGCTCACAAGAGTCTGAACTTTGATTCTAGCAGAGCAAAAGTGCACATTTCTGCACATGGGCGTGGCCACATACCTCACAAGTCAAAGGTCAAAAAATCCTTCGCCAAAAATACACATATTCTGTTATATCTCAGGCATGCTTTCACGTATTCACACCAAATTTCATATACATGCACCTATTGGGTGTCTAGACCTGCACATACATTTTGGCAGACATGCACACCTAGGTGGCGCTATAACGGCCAAAAAACTCTCCTGCCCACACCGATTGGCCAAATAACTCCAAACTTGGTACGCATCATCTATATGCACCTACGGCACAGGTCCTTGACCTGCACCATCATATGTCCAATATGGCCGCCGCTATCGACCAATCAGCTTTCAGTCCGCTAAAATGCATCGTGCAGCCTAATCCGTAACACCTACAGACTTCTCCTTTGGCCAACTTGTAGTACTCCTCTCTGCTACTCAGGCGCAACACGCCAGCTCGATCCTCCCATAGGTGGCGCTATAGAGCGCAAAAAATTGTCACGCCTACACTGTATGTCATAAACAAAAAATTCCAATTGCATCTGATCAGTCATCTTCCATTCTACAAAAAATAAATTTGAAGCTATTAGCTCCGCCCCTTACATTTCGAGCTAATTTGCATAATATGCAAATACGCACACATTTTTGAGCGCGAACTAGTCCCTGGATTTTTCACATACATGCACATATGTGGTATCAAAATGTTCAGAAGAGTCTGAACTTTGATTCTAGCAGAGCAAAAGTGCACATTTCCACACATGGGCGTGGCCACATGCCTCACAAGTCAAAGGTAAAAAAATTCTTCGCCAAAAATCCACATATTCTGCTGTATCTCAGGCATGCTTTCACGTATTCACTCCAAATTTCACACACATGTACCTATTGGGTGTCTAGACCTGCACATACATTTTGGCAGACATGCACACCTAGGTGGCGCTATAACGGCCAAAAAACTCTCCTGCCCACACCGATTGCCCAAATAACTCCAAACTTGTTACAAACCACCACAAATGGTTGTACTGTGAATATTTTCATTTTCCATGCTGAACATGCATGCTGATGCAAAGGTCATTCTTTTCCTCAAAAGAGCTAGAGTTGAGCCTGTAATCAGGTCAGGCCCATTAGCTCAATGGGTAGAGCAAGGTGCTCCCGGCCACAATGCATGTGGACAATGGCGGTTCGATTCCCGCGCCGGGCAGCACACCACCATAAGTTTTAAAAGCTGCAATTTAGATTCTGTTTTTTTAGCAGGCACTTCATTCACGAACGTGCTTCATATACTTTCATATACATTTCAAATACCTTTACATGATGTACCAGTGGGTGCGCAAATCTTGCCAAACCTCAGCTTGGACCCCGTAATTGCCGCTTGCGGCTATATTTAGGGTTCACACACGTAGTGTGGGAAACCTATTGTTATTGTTAGGTTTTTTCTTCTTTCTTTCTTATTATTAGGGGTCCAAGCACCAGCGGTGCTGGAACCCTATTGGTTTTGTTCCGATTATTATTATTAGGGGTCCAAGCACTGAAGGTGCTGGAACCCTATTGTAATTGTTCCGATTATTATTATTATTCTTCTTTTTCTGCCCTAAAACGCGTTGTGCAGACCAAACCGTAACACCTACAGACTTCTCCTTTGGCCAACTTGTAGTACTCCTCTCCGCTACTCAGGCGCAACACGCCAGCCCGATCCGACCATAGGTGGCGCTATAGAGCGCAAAAAATTGTCACGCCTACACCGTATGTCATAAACAAAAAATTCCAATTGCATCTGATCAGTCATCTTCCATTCTACAAAAAATACATTTGAACCCATAAGCTCCGCCCCTTACATGTCGAGCTAATTTGCATAATATGCAAATTTGCACACATTTTTGAGCGCGTACTAGTCCCTGGATTTTTCACATACATGCACATATGTGGTATCAAAACGTTCAGAAGAGTCTGAACTTTAAAAGTTATGGAGCCAAAGTGCACATTTCTGCACATGGGCGTGGCCACATGCATCACAAGTCAAGCGTCGAAAATTCCTTCGCCAAAAATCCACATATTCTGCTGTATCTCAGGCATACTTTCATGTATTCACTCCAAATTTCACACACATGTACCTATTGGGTGTCTAGACCTGCACATGCATTTTGGCAGACATGCACACCTAGGTGGCGCTATAACGGCCAAAAAACTCTCCTGCCCACACCGATTGGCCAAATAACTCCAAACTTGGTACGCATCATCTATATGCACCTATGACACAGGTCCTTGATCTGCACCATCATATGTCCAATATGGCCGCCGCTATCGACCAATCAGCTTTCAGTACACCTTTCACAAGCTTATCATATGCCAATCAACATGAAACTCACATATTATGTTCATCTACACACCCTCTAAGACATACTCAAGTATGACGGGAATTGCACCACTAGGTGGCGCTATACTAGAATTTCCTGAATTACCCCTACATCTTTCTTACACATGCACACACATGCAATTGCCTACCTATAGGTTTCATATACACATTGCTTCACCCATACCTACCCAGTGATTACACACACATGCTTACGCATCTCAGGCGTGCCAGATGGTGCCCATACCCAGCGCTTGGACCCCGTAATTGCCGCTTGCGGCTATATTTAGGGGTCCAAGCACCAGCGGTGCTGGAACCCTATTGTATTTGTTCCGATTATTATTATTCTTCTTTTTCTGCCCTAAAACGCATCGTGCAGCCTAAACCGTAAGTCGTACAGACTTCTCCTTTGGCCAACTGGTCAAGGACACCTCCGCTACTCAGGCACCCAACGCCAGCCATATACGCCTATAGGTGGCGCTATAGCGCACACAAACGCGCAAAAAATTTTCACGCCTACACCGTATGTCGTAAACAAAAAATTCCAATTGCATCTGATCGGCCATGTTCCATTCTACAAAAAATAAAATTGTGGCCATATGCTCCGCCCCTTAGATTTCGAGCTAATTTGCATAATATGCAAATACACACACATTTTTGAGCGCGTACTAGTCCCTGGATTTTTCACATACATGCACATATGTGATATCCAGGCGCTCAGAAGAGTCTGAACTTTAATTGTTATGGAGCCAAAGTGCACATTTCTGCACATGGGCGTGGCCACATGCATCACAAGTCAAGCGTAGAAAATTCCTTCGCCAAAAATCCACATATTCTGCTATATCTCAGGCATTCTTTCATGTATTCATACCAAATTTCACATACATGTACCTATTGGGTGTCTAGACCTGCACATACATTTTGGCAGACATGCACACCTAGGTGGCGCTATAACGGCCAAAAAACTCTCCTGCCCTCCATGCTTTCATGTAGAAGGACAATCATGATCTCATATGATTCTATGCAAAATCACTAACAACTTTGTAATTGCAAGTGCTTTGCAAAAAAGTACAGATTTTTGTGTATAATCCAATACATATAATTTACACTTTTCATACTAGTCCTAGGATTTTCACTCCATCACCTCAAATCACATATTATAATATCCAGCAGCATGTGAAATACAAAACTGGTGGAACAAATTCTAAGATTCTTGCAATTTAATATTTTTCATATGCATCACAATGGTACCGTCATGACATATGAACTGCATATTTCAAAAACTCCCCTATATAATGTCTGATTGTTATGAAAATGGACAGACACATTCAGAAGACCACTGAGGTGATATCTGCCAAGTTTGTGCCAAATCCATCCACAAATGGTTGTACTGTGAATATTTTCATTTTCTATGCTGAACATGCATGCAGATCAAAGGTCATTCTTTTCCTCAAAAGAGTTAGAGTTGAGCCTGTAATCCAGTCAGACCCATTAGCTCAATGGGTAGAGCAATGTGCTCCCAGCCACAATGCACGTGGACAACGGGGGTTCGAATCCCACGTTGGGCAGTATTCCACCATAAGTTTAAAAAGCTGCCATTTAGATTCTGTTTTTTGAGCAGGTACTTCATTCACGAACGTGCTTCATATACTTTCATGTACATTTCATAAAGCTTTACATAATGTTGTGCCAGTGGGTGCAAAATCTTGCCAAACCTCAGCTTGGACCCCGTAATCGCCGCTTGCGGCTATATTTAGGGTTCACACACGTAGTGTGGGAAACCTATTGTTATTGTTAGGTTTTTTCTTCTTTCTTATTAGGGGTCCAAGCACTGAAGGTGCTGGAACCCTATTGTAATTGTTCCGATTATTAGGGGTCCAAGCACTGAAGGTGCTGGAACCCTATTGTAATTGTTCCGATTATTATTATTATTCTTCTTTTTCTGCCCTAAAACGCGTTGTGCAGACCAAACCGTAACACCTACAGACTTCTCCTTTGGCCAACTTGTAGTACTCCTCTCCGCTACTCAGGCGCAACACGCCAGCCCGATCCGACCATAGGTGGCGCTATAGAGCGCAAAAAATTGTCACGCCTACACCGTATGTCATAAACAAAAAATTCCAATTGCATCTGATCAGTCATCTTCCATTCTACAAAAAATACATTTGAACCCATAAGCTCCGCCCCTTACATGTCGAGCTAATTTGCATAATATGCAAATTTGCACACATTTTTGAGCGCGTACTAGTCCCTGGATTTTTCACATACATGCACATATGTGGTATCAAAACGTTCAGAAGAGTCTGAACTTTAAAAGTTATGGAGCCAAAGTGCACATTTCTGCACATGGGCGTGGCCACATGCATCACAAGTCAAGCGTCGAAAATTCCTTCGCCAAAAATCCACATATTCTGCTGTATCTCAGGCATACTTTCATGTATTCACTCCAAATTTCACACACATGTACCTATTGGGTGTCTAGACCTGCACATGCATTTTGGCAGACATGCACACCTAGGTGGCGCTATAACGGCCAAAAAACTCTCCTGCCCACACCGATTGGCCAAATAACTCCAAACTTGGTACGCATCATCTATATGCACCTATGACACAGGTCCTTGACCTGCACCATCATATGTCCAATATGGCCGCCGCTATCGACCAATCAGCTTTCAGTACACCTTTCACAAGCTTATCATATGCCAATCAACATGAAACTCACATATTATGTTCATCTACACACCCTCTAAGACATACTCAAGTATGACGGGAATTGCACCACTAGGTGGCGCTATACTAGAATTTCCTGAATTACCCCTACATCTTTCTTACACATGCACACACATGCAATGGCCTACCTATAGGTTTCATATACACATTGCTTCACCCATACCTACCCAGTGAATACACACACATGCTTACGCATCTCAGGCGTGCCAGATGCTGCCCATACCCTGTGCTTGGACCCCGTAATTGCCGCTTGCGGCTATATTTATTATTATTCTTCTTTTTCTGCCCTAAAACGCGTTGTGCAGACCAAACCGTAACACCTACAGACTTCTCCTTTGGCCAACTTGTAGTACTCCTCTCCGCTACTCAGGCGCAACACGCCGGCCCGATCCGACCATAGGTGGCGCTATAGAGCGCAAAAAATTGTCACGCCTACACCGTATGTCATAAACAAAAAATTCCAATTGCATCTGATCAGTCTTCTTCCATTCTACAAAAAATACATTTGAACCCATAAGCTCCGCCCCTTACATGTCGAGCTAATTTGCATAATATGCAAATTTGCACACATTTTTGAGCGCGTACTAGTCCCTGGATTTTTCACATACATGCACATATGTGGTATCAAAACGTTCAGAAGAGTCTGAACTTTAATTATTATGGAGCCAAAGTGCACATTTCTGCACATGGGCGTGGCCACATGCATCACAAGTCAAGCGTAGAAAATTCCTTCGCCAAAAATGCACATATTCTGCTATATCTCAGGCATTCTTTCACATATTCATACCAAATTTCACATACATGTACCTATTGGGTGTCTAGACCTGCACATGCATTTTGGCAGACATGCACACCTAGGTGGCGCTATAACGGCCAAAAAACTCTCCTGCCCACACCGATTGGCCAAATAACTCCAAACTTGGTACGCATCATCTATATGCACCTATGACACAGGTCCTTGACCTGCACCATCATATGTCCAATATGGCCGCCGCTATCGACCAATCAGCTTTCAGTTCACATTTCACAAGCTTATCATAAGCCAATCAACATGAAACTCACATATTATGTTCATCTACACACCCTCTAAGACATACTCAAGTATGACGGGAATTGCACCACTAGGTGGCGCTATACTAGAATTTCCTGAATTACCCCTACATCTTTCTTATACATGCACACACATGCAATGGCCTACCTATAGGTTTCATATACAATTGCTTCACCCATACCTACCCAGTGATTACACACACATGCTTACGCATCTCAGGCGTGCCAGATGGTGCCCATACCCTGTGCTTGGACCCCGTAATTGCCGCTTGCGGCTATATTTAGGGGTCCAAGCACTGAAGGTGCTGGAACCCTATTGTAATTGTTCCGATTATTATTATTATTCTTCTTTTTCTGCCCTAAAACGCGTTGTGCAGACCAAACCGTAACACCTACAGACTTCTCCTTTGGCCAACTTGTAGTACTCCTCTCCGCTACTCAGGCGCAACACGCCAGCCCGATCCGACCATAGGTGGCGCTATAGAGCGCAAAAAATTGTCACGCCTACACCGTATGTCATAAACAAAAAATTCCAATTGCATCTGATCAGTCATCTTCCATTCTACAAAAAATACATTTGAACCCATAAGCTCCGCCCCTTACATGTCGAGCTAATTTGCATAATATGCAAATTTGCACACATTTTTGAGCGCGTACTAGTCCCTGGATTTTTCACATACATGCACATATGTGGTATCAAAACGTTCAGAAGAGTCTGATCTTTAAAAGTTATGGAGCCAAAGTGCACATTTCTGCACATGGGCGTGGCCACATGCATCACAAGTCAAGCGTCGAAAATTCCTTCGCCAAAAATCCACATATTCTGCTGTATCTCAGGCATACTTTCATGTATTCACTCCAAATTTCACACACATGTACCTATTGGGTGTCTAGACCTGCACATGCATTTTGGCAGACATGCACACCTAGGTGGCGCTATAACGGCCAAAAAACTCTCCTGCCCACACAGATTGGCCAAATAACTCCAAACTTGGTACGCATCATCTATATGCACCTATGACACAGGTCCTTGATCTGCACCATCATATGTCCAATATGGCCGCCGCTATCGACCAATCAGCTTTCAGTACACCTTTCACAAGCTTTTCATATGCCAATTTTTTTTCTGCCTTAAAACGCGTTGTGCAGCCTAAACCGTAAGACCTACAAACTTCTCCTTTGGCCAACTTGTAGTACTCCTCTCCGCTACTCAGGCGCAACACGCCAGCCCGATCCGACCATAGGTGGCGCTATAGCGCACAAAAACGCATGAAAAAGTTTAAACTGGTGTTTCTCCTAAACCGTATGTCCTAGAGACAAAATGTAAACTTCACCTGATCAGGCATGTGCTCATCTAAAAAAAGTTCCATTGAAGCCATATGCTCCGCCCCTTACATGTCGAGCTAATTTGCATAATATGCAAATTTGCACAAATTTTTGAGCGCGTACTAGTCCCTGGATTTTTCACATACATGCACATATGTGGTATCCAGGCGCTCACAAGAGTCTGAACTTTAATTGTTATGGAGCCAAAGTGCACATTTCTGCACATGGGTGTGGCCACATGCATCACAAGTCAAGCGTAGAAAATTCCTTCGCCAAAAATCCACATATTCTGCTGTATCTCAGGCATACTTTCATGTATTCACTCCAAATTTCACACACATGTACCTATTGGGTGTCTAGACCGGTACATACATTTTGGCAGACATGCACACCTAGGTGGCGCTATAACGGCCAAAAAACTCTCCTGCCCACACCGATTGGCCAAATAACTCCAAACTTGGTACGCATCATCTATATGCACCTATGACACAGGTCCTTGACCTGCACCATCATATGTCCAATATGGCCGCCGCTATCGACCAATCAGCTTTCAGTTCACATTTCACAAGCTTATCATAAGCCAATCAACATGAAACTCACATATTATGTTCATCTACACACCCTCTAAGACATACTCAAGTATGACGGGAATTGCACCACTAGGTGGCGCTATACTAGAATTTCCTGAATTACCCCTACATCTTTCTTACACATGCACACACATGCAATGGCCTACCTATAGGTTTCATATACACATTGCTTCACCCATACCTACCCAGTGATTACACACACATGCTTACGCATCTCAGGCGTGCAAGATGGTGCCCATACCCTGGGCTTGGACCCCGTAATTGCCGCTTGCGGCTATATTTATTATTATTATTTTTCTCCGCATAAAACGCATACTGCAGCCTAAACCGTAAGGCCCAGGGAGACCAAACTTGGCAGACTGGTGTAGTCTGTTTGCGGGACCGTGCTTAAGTACAGACACCCAAATTGGCCTCATGGTGGCGCTATAGCGCAGCATTTTGCGTTTGGGTTCATATCTCCCACCCCGTAGGTCGTAGAAACAAAATTCCACTTCAGGTGCATTCCTTGGCTCCAGACAAACAAAAAAGCCTCAAGAACCATTAAGCTCCGCCTACTTAGATTTTTGCTAATTTGCATAATATGCAAAACCTACTTTTTCATACTAGTCCCTGGTTTTTCATCTGATCACCACAATCTTGGTGTCAAAATATTCACAAGAATCTCATTATCAAGGAACATCAACAAAACTGTGACATTGGTATACAGTCTGGTTGTCACATGTCAATCAATAGCTCTGAGGCGTGGCCAAATTGACTTCAGCAGCTATATCTCAGCAATGCTTTGACCTATCTTTATGAAAATTTATCAGTTGTTAGGGCACATGACTCAGAGGTCACAGGTCAAAGCTGGCCACGATTGTCCAATAGGGGGCGCTATAACATGGGGAAATTTGTTTCTCAGAAACCATTAGTCACATCAAGCCCAAACTTTACAGGCGTCATCAGGGGCCCAAGTGGTATCAAGGCACACAATGATGACCTCATCACTCAAAAAACATGGCCGCCATGAGCCAATTAATTTTTATTTGAATTAATTGGCCATTTGACAGACTTACCATTGGCCAATCAACATGAAACCTCATCACTGTGCATATCCCAGGACTATGTGTCATACTGTGCAGTGTTGAAACATTTGGCCACTAGGTGGCGCTATTTGTGAAAATCATGCATAACTCCTCCAAATTTTCACTTAGGAACATGCAACTTGTTTCTTTTTATACCTTGCAGTAGACCTGACAACTTTGCAATTACAAGTCCTATTAAAAAATGCATACTTTTGTGACATTCATCAATTGTTTGAAAATAGCTCTTTAAGAACTATTCCTAGGAATTTGATCCAATGATGGCAAAAATGGCATAGGCATAATCTGTAGACACTGTAGTTAACTAAATATGGAAAAAATGTTGCATTTTTATTTGTCTGATTGGTCAATTTTTCCATTATATCCTTCTGGCCATGCCATAAATGACCTTTATTGCTATAACTCATAAACCATGTAAGTGATCAACTCCCACTTTGAAAGGCTTTTATACACTGAAGTCCTTGTGAGGTAGGCCAAGTTTGGTTCAAATTGGCCTGTCGGAGGCGCTACAGTACCCAAAAACCTGAGAAATCATAAAAACTCATGCAGCAATCTTGTTATGCAGAATACAGACAAGTAATGGGGCTTGTATGATTCAGATCAATGAGGTCTATAACATTGCCATTACATCTCATAACAAAAAGTGCACTGCCTGACCAGAAATGAACCTTTTAATTCACCAAAATGTCATTGCATTACTGAGGTTAATGAGATATCAGTATGATAGTACTTGGGCTCCATCTAGTGGCCAAACACCGAAACTGACTGAAAACAATTGCTCACATGAAACACCACACAAACGCACACAATGCTGATCTCAGCATGTGATTTAGTTCTGTGATCTGAATCATTTTGCCAATACACATTATTTTGATCCTTTTGGGCCTTTAGTGCCTCAGTTGAATTGAATGTTTTGTCACATTGATTTACTTATGCATTTTTTCCACTCAAACAGCTTCTATTCACTTTTGGGTCTAAAGGACCTATTGGGCTTCTTTTTGCCTATTGAGGCCAAGAGGCCAATTTGTTGGTCTAAAAGACCCTTTGGGCTTTTTTGCCTTTTTTTGTGTGAACCCGCCAATCGCCGCTTGCGGCTATATTTATTATTATTATTCTTTTTCTCCGCTAAAACGCGTTGTGCAGCCTAAACCGTAAGACCTACAGACTTCTCCTTTGGCCAACTTGTAGTACTCCTCTCCGCTACTCAGGCGCAACACGCCAGCCCGATCCGACCATAGGTGGCGCTATAGCGCACAAAATCGCATGAAAAAGTTTACACAGGTGTTTCTCCTACACCGTATGTCCTAGAGATAAAATTCAAACTGCATCTGATCAGGCATGAGCTCATCTAAAAAAAGTTCCATTGAAGCTATATGCTCCGCCCCTTACATGTCGAGCTAATTTGCATAATATGCAAATACCCACACATTTTTGAGCGCGTACTAGTCCCTGGATTTTTCACATACATGCACATATGTGGTATCCAGGCGCTCACAAGAGTCTGAACTTTAATTGTTATGGAGCAAAAGTGCACATTTCTGCACATGGGCGTGGCCACATGCATCACAAGTCAAGCGTAGAAAATTCCTTCGCCAAAAATCCACATATTTTGCTGTATCTCAGGCATACTTTCATGTATTCACTCCAAATTTCACACACATGTACCTATTGGGTGTCTAGACCGGCACATACATTTTGGCAGACATGCACACCTAGGTGGCGCTATAACGGCCAAAAAACTCTCCTGCCCACACCGATTGGCCAAATAACTCCAAACTTGGTACGCATCATCTATATGCACCTATGACACAGGTCCTTGACCTGCACCATCATATGTCCAATATGGCCGCCGCTATCGACCAATCAGCTTTCAGTACACCTTTCACAAGCTTATCATATGCCAATCAACATGAAACTCACATATTATGTTCATCTACACACCCTCTAATACATATCAAAGTATGACGGGAATTGCACCACTAGGTGGCGCTATACTAGAAATTCCTGAATTACTCCTACATGCTTTCATGTAGAAGGACAATCATGATCTCATATGATTCTATGCAAAATCACTAACAACTTTGTAATTGCAAGTGCTTTGCAAAAAATTACTGATTTTTGTGTATAATCCAATACATATAATTTACACTTTTCATACTAGTCCTAGGATTTTCACTCCATCACCTCAAATCACATATTATAATATCCAGCAGCATGTGAAATACAAAACTGGTGGAACAAATTCTAAGATTCTTGCAATTTAATATTTTTCATATGCATCACAATGGTACCGTCATGACATATGAACTGCATATTTCAAAAACTCCCCTATATAATGTCTGATTGTTATGAAAATGGACAGACACATTCAGAAGACCACTGAGGTGATATCTGCCAAGTTTGTGCCAAATCCATCCACAAATGGTTGTACTGTGAATATTTTCATTTTCTATGCAGAACATGCATGCAGATCAAAGGTCATTCTTTTCCTCAAAAGAGTTAGAGTTGAGCCTATTCCAGTCAGACCCATTAGCTCAATGGGTAGAGCAATGTGCTCCCAGCCACAATGCACGTGGACAACGGGGGTTCAAATCCCACGTTGGGCAGTATTCCACCATAAGTTTAAAAAGCTGCCATTTCAATTCTGTTTTTTGAGCAGGTACTTCATTCACGAACGTGCTTCATATACTTTCATGTACATTTCATAAAGCTTTACATAATGTTGTGCCAGTGGGTGCAAAATCTTGCCAAACCTCAGCTTGGACCCCGTAATCGCCGCTTGCGGCTATATTTAGGGGTCCAAGCACCAGCGGTGCTGGAACCCTATTGTAATTGTTCTGATTATTATTATTATTATTATTATTCTTTTTCTCCGCTAAAACGCGTCGTGCAGCCTAAACCGTAAGTCCTACAGACTTCTCCTTTGGCCAACTTGTAGTACTCCTCTCCGCTACTCAGGCGCAACACGCCAGCCCGATCCGACCATAGGTGGCGCTATAGCGCACAAAATCGCATGAAAAAGTTTACATAGGTGTTTCTCCTACACCGTATGTCCTAGAGATAAAATTCAAACTGCATCTGATCAGGCATGAGCTCATCTAAAAAAAGTTCCATTGAAGCTATATGCTCCGCCCCTTACATGTCGAGCTAATTTGCATAATATGCAAATACCCACACATTTTTGAGCGCGTACTAGTCCCTGGATTTTTCACATACATGCACATATGTGGTATCCAGGCGCTCACAAGAGTCTGAACTTTAATAGTTATGGAGCCAAAGTGCACATTTCTGCACATGGGCGTGGCCACATGCATCACAAGTCAAGCGTCGAAAATTCCTTCGCCAAAAATCCACATATTCTGCTGTATCTCAGGCATACTTTCATGTATTCACTCCAAATTTCACACACATGTACCTATTGGGTGTCTAGACCTGCACATGCATTTTGGCAGACATGCACACCTAGGTGGCGCTATAACGGCCAAAAAACTCTCCTGCCCACACCGATTGGCCAAATAACTCCAAACTTGGTACGCATCATCTATATGCACCTATGACACAGGTCCTTGACCTGCACCATCATATGTCCAATATGGCCGCCGCTATCGACCAATCAGCTTTCAGTACACCTTTCCCAAGCTTTTCATATGCCAATTTTTTTTCTGCCTTAAAACGCGTTGTGCAGCCTAAACCGTAAGACCTACAGACTTCTCCTTTGGCCAACTTGTAGTACTCCTCTCTGCTACTCAGGTGCAACATGCCAGCACAATCCGCCCATAGGTGGCGCTACAGCGCACACAAACGCATGAAAAAGTTTACACAGGTGTTTCTCCTACACCGTATGTCCTAGAGATAAAATTCAAACTGCATCTGATCAGGCATGAGCTCATCTAAAAAAAGTTCCATGGAAGCCATATGCTCCGCCCCTTACATGTCGAGCTAATTTGCATAATATGCAAATTTGCACACATTTTTGAGCGCGCACTAGTCCCTGGATTTTTCACATACATGCACATATGTGGTATCCAGGCGCTCACAAGAGTCTGAACTTTAATTGTTATGGAGCCAAAGTGCACATTTCTGCACATGGGCGTGGCCACATGCATCACAAGTCAAGCGTAGAAAATTCCTTCGCCAAAAATCCACATATTCTGCTGTATCTCAGGCATACTTTCATGTATTCACTCCAAATTTCACACACATGTACCTATTGGGTGTCTAGACCGGCACATACATTTTGGCAGACATGCACACCTAGGTGGCGCTATAACGGCCAAAAAACTCTCCTGCCCACACCGATTGGCCAAATAACTCCAAACTTGGTACGCATAATCTATATGCACCTATGACACAGGTCCTTGACCTGCACCATCATATGTCCAATATGGCCGCCGCTATCGACCAATCAGCTTTCAGTTCACATTTCACAAGCTTATCATATGTCAATCAACATGAAACTCACATATTATGTTCATCTACACACCCTCTAAGACATACTCAAGTATGACGGGAATTGCACCACTAGGTGGCACTATACTAGAATTTCCTGAATTACCCCTACATCTTTCTTACACATACACACACATGCAATGGCCTACCTATAGGTTTCATATACACATTGCTTCACCCATACCTACCCAGTGATTACACACACATGCTTACGCATCTCAGGCGTGCCAGATGGTGCCCATACCCTGTGCTTGGACCCCGTAATTGCCGCTTGCGGCTATATTTATTAGGGTTCACACACGTAGTGTGGGAAACCTATTGTAATTGCTGAGATTTTTAGGGTTCACACACGTAGTGTGGGAAACCTATTGTAATTGTCGGGTTTTTTCTTTCTTATTATTATTAGGGTTCACACACGTAGTGTGGGAAACCTATTGTAATTGCTCGAATTTTTCTTCTTTTTTTTTCTTCTTATTATTATTATTATTTTTCTCCGCATAAAACGCATACTGCAGCCTAAACCGTAAGGCCCAGGGAGACCAAACTTGGCAGACTGGTGTAGTCTGTTTGCGGGACCGTGCTAAAGTACAGAGACCCACATTGGCCTGATGGTGGCGCTATAGCGCAGCATTTTGCGTTTTGGTCCATATCTCCCACCCCGTAGGTCGTAGAAACAAAATTCCACTTCAGGTGCATTCCTTGGCTCCAGACAAACAAAAAAGCCTCAAGAACCATTAAGCTCCGCCTACTTAGATTTTTTGCTAATTTGCATAATATGCAAAACCTACTTTTTTATACTAGTCCCTGGTTTTTCATCTGATCACCACAATCTTGGTGTCAAAATATTCACAAGAATCTCATTATCAAGGAACATCAACAAAACTGTGACATTGGTATACAGTCTGGTTGTCACATGTCAATCAATAGCTCTGAGGCGTGGCCAAATTGACTTCAGCAGCTATATCTCAGCAATGCTTTGACCTATCTTTATGAAAATTTATCAGTTGTTAGGGCACATGACTCAGAGGTCACAGGTCAAAGCTGGCCACGATTGTCCAATAGGGGGCGCTATAACATGGGGAAATTTGTTTCTCAGAAACCATTAGTCACATCAAGCCCAAACTTTACAGGCGTCATCAGGGGCCCAAGTGGTATCAAGGCACACAATGATGACCTCATCACTCAAAAAACATGGCCGCCATGAGCCAATTAATTTTTATTTGAATTAATTGGCCATTTGACAGACTTACCATTGGCCAATCAACATGAAACCTCATCACTGTGCATATCCCAGGACTATGTGTCATACTGTGCAGTGTTGAAACATTTGGCCACTAGGTGGCGCTATTTGTGAAAATCATGCATAACTCCTCCAAATTTTCATTTAGGAACATGCAACTTGTTTCTTTTTATACCTTGCAGTAGACCTGACAACTTTGCAATTACAAGTCCTATTAAAAAATGCATACTTTTGTCACATTCATCAATTGTTTGAAAATAGCTCTTTAAGAACTATTCCTAGGAATTTGATCCAATGATGGCAAAAATGGCATAGGCATAATCTGTAGACACTGTAGTTAACTAAATATGGAAAAAATGTTGCATTTTTATTTGTCTGATTGGTCAATTTTTCCATTATATCCTTCTGGCCATGCCATAAATGACCTTTATTGCTATAACTCATAAACCATGTAAGTGATCAACTCCCACTTTGAAAGGCTTTTATACACTGAAGTCCTTGTGAGGTAGGCCAAGTTTGGTTCAAATTGGCCTGTCGGAGGCGCTACAGTACCCAAAAACCTGAGAAATCATAAAAACTCACGCAGCAATCTTGTTATGCAGAATACAGACAAGTAATGGGGCTTGTATGATTCAGATCAATGAGGTCTATAACATTGCAATTACATCTCATAACAAAAAGTGCACTGCCTGACCAGAAATGAACCTTTTAATTCACCAAAATGTCATTGCATTACTGAGATTAATGAGATATCAGTATGATAGTACTTGGGCTCCATCTAGTGGCCAAACACCGAAACTGACTGAAAACAATTGCTCACATGAAACACCACACAAACGCACACAATGCTGATCTCAGCATGTGATTTAGTTCTGTGATCTGAATCATTTTGCCAATACACATTATTTTGATCCTTTTGGGCCTTTAGTGCCTCAGTTGAATTGAATGTTTTGTCACATTGATTTACTTATGCATTTTTTCCACTCAAACAGCTTCTATTCACTTTTGGGTCTAAAGGACCTATTGGGCTTCTTTTTGCCTATTGAGGCCAAGAGGCCAATTTGTTGGTCTAAAAGACCCTTTGGGCTTTTTTGCCTTTTTTTGTGTGAACCCGCCAATCGCCGCTTGCGGCTATATTTATTATTATTATTTTTCTCCGCATAAAACGCATACTGCAGCCTAGACCGTAAGGCCCAGAGACACCAAACTTGGCAGAATGGTGTAGTCTCTTTGCGAGACCGTGCTAAAGTACAGACACCCACATTGGCCTGATGGTGGCGCTATAGCGCAGCCTTTTGCGTTTTGGTCCATATCTCCCACCCCTTAGGTCCTAGAAACAAAATTCCACTTCAGGTGGATTCCCTGGCTCCAGACAAACAAAAAAGCCTCAAGAACCATTAAGCTCCGCCTACTTAGATTTTTTGCTAATTTGCATAATATGCAAAACCTACTTTTTCCTACTACTCCTTGGTTTTTCATCGGATCACCACAACCTTGGTGTCAAAATATTCAGGAGAATCTCATTATCAAAGTTGCTTAAAAACATTTTGAGATTTGCATACAGTCTGGTTGTCACATGTCAATCAATAGCTCCAAGGCGTGGCCAAATTTACTTAAACAGCCATATCTCAGCAACGCTTTGACGGATCTTCATAAAATTTTAACAGTTGTTAGGGCACATGACTCCGAGGTCATAGGTCAAAGCTGGCCTCGATTGTCCAATAGGGGGCGCTATAACATGGGAAAAACTGTATCTCAGAAACCATTAGTCACATCAAGCCAAAACTTTACAGGCATCATCAGGGGCCCAAGTGATATCAAGACACACAATGATGACATCATCACTCAAAAAACATGGCCGCCATGAGCCAATTAATTTTTATTTGAATTAATTGGCCATTTGACAGACTTACCATTGGCCAAACAACATCAAACCTCACCACTGTGCATATCTCAGGACTATGTGTCATGCTGTGCAGTTTTAAAACATTTGGCCACTAGGTGGCGCTATTTGTGAAAATCATGCATAACTCCTCCAAATTTTCACTTAGGAACATGCAACTTGTTTCTTTTTATTCCTTGCAGTAGACCTGACAACTTTGCAATTACAAGTCCTATTAAAAAATGCATACTTTTGTCACATTCATCTGTTGTTTGAAAATAGCTATTTACAAACTAGTCATAGGAATTTGATCCAATTATGGAAAAATTGCTATGAGCATAATCAGTAGACTCTGTAGGTAAAAAGTGATTAAAAAAATGTTGGATTTTTATTTATCTGATTGGTCCATTTTCCCATTATATCATTGTGGCCATGCCATTTATGACCTTTATTGCTATAACTCATAAACCATGTAAGTGATCAACTCGCAATTTGAACTGCTTATATAGCCTGAGGTCCCTGTGAGGTATGCCAAGTTTGGTTCAAATTGGCCTGTCGGGGGCACTACAGTACCCAAAAACCTAGAAAATCATAAAAACTCAGGCTGCAATCTTGTTATAAAGAATACAGACAAGTAATTGGTCTTGTATGATTCAGATCAATGAGATCTATAACATTGCAATTACATCTCATAACAAAAAGTGCACTGCCTGACCAGAAATGAACCTTTTAATTCACCAAAATGTCCTATTTCATTTCTGAGATTAATGAGGTATCGGTATGATAGTACTTGGGCTCCATCTAGTGGTCAAACACCGGAACTGACTTAAAACTATTGCTCACATGAAATACCACACAAAGACACACAAAGCTGATCTCAGCATGCGATTTAGTTCTGTGATCTAAATCATTTTGCCAATACAATTTCTTTTGAACCTTTTGGGCCTTTAGTGCCTCAAATTGGCCTGTCGAGGGCGCTACAGTACCCAAAAACCTAAGAAATCATAAAAACTTGTGATGCAATCCTGTTATGCAGAATGCAGACGAGTAATGGGGCTTGTATGATTCAGAACAGTGAAATAATTAACTTTGAAATGACATCTCATAAAAGTGCACTGCCTGACCATAAATAAACCTTTTAATTCACTAAAATGTCTTATTTGTCACTATAATATCAGTATGGTAATACTAAATTCCGGAACTGACTGAAAACTATTGCTCACATGAAACACCACACAAACACACTCATACACACACAAAGCTAATCTCAGTATGCGATTTAGTTCTATGATCTGAATAATTTTTTTCCAATAAAATGTATTTTTGTCTTTAGTGCCTCAATGGCCTGTTATTTCTTGATTGGGTCCATCTATATATGCAGTAGTGTCCATGTCTACTTCCTGTTGGATGATCTGCTGATCTGTGGATTAGTCCTGAACTTTTATGATGTCCTAATTCTTCTGTGGACAGAATAACATGAGTACTTGTGTTCGTTTTGCCTGTATTGTAAATTATTGCTTTTCTGATCATATGAAATAAAAGGCACTGCTGGCCAAAAGGTCAAAATGTGCAAATCTGTCCTAACAGCTTTGTTAAAGATTTATATTCATCATTGATGACATGTGACACTAACTACACTGCACTGTATATATTTACCAAAGGTATACAAACCTCTTTCATGCAATAAGTGTCAAAAGTTGCAAATTATTTGGCCAGTAGATGGAGCTGTGAGACAAAATTTGAAATGCACATATAGTTTTTAGACTTTTCCCTTCCAAAATACAGCGCATTGTTTAAAGGTCAAAGTTTTTAAACTCTTTCATAAAGTTCTCATGATCACTCATATGTGGAGATCTGTTTATACAGGCTATGTGCACTAAGTATCTGCATTCAAGAGGCTTATTTCCAGAGGTGGGCATTGCAAGTTCAGGAAGTAAAAGTCACCAGCAGGATTTTGCTCAGTCCTCCTGGATTGTGTTGATTCCACATTTTACCTGCATTGCACTAATTAGAAAATATAGCAAGCTTCAGTAAAATCCTGCTGAAGACTTTTACTTTCTGAACCTGTAATGTCCACCTCTGATTATTTCACCTCACATGCTCAAAGTGATTAAGGCCTTTGGTCTATGGCCTTTGTATCTAACCCTAATCCCAATTTTCTAAAAACAACAAGTGTATGTGATTTTCATTTGCATAAAATTGTCAGAACATTATATATTGACAAACATTTTCATATTTGGGCTCTATTTGAGACCAGTGCAAACTGTCAATATAATAACACACGAGAACCTCTTTATAAACATAATGTATTTTATTTATAACTGACAATCAACACAATGCAAAACTTTTCATGTTCAGTATAACAACTAGGAGAGAAGGCTGAATGCAAGTGCGGACTGACCAATGATTTAATACCAAAACGAATACATACACAGCACACAGAACAGACACCAAGAATAAATCAAACATCTAACATATGAACCAAACACTAACAGAAATAACTGGGTGGGCAAGGCTAAAGAAAAGAAAATACAACAAGCAAAACCACACAAAGTACATCTAACAGAGAATGTAAAATACAAGGAGTACACACAGACTAGTATTATAGACACAAAAGACCAAGATACCAAATAACATACAAGCAAGTGGTACTTACAATAACAGACCACATAAGAGACTAAACGCAAGACTTAAATACACTGACCAAAGAAGGTACTTAACAAGACACACCAGAAAGCAATAACGAGGGGCAGAAAACAAGGCAGGGGAGTGAAGTCAGACACAATGAGGAATTTCAAAATAAAAGACAAACGGAAGACATGACCGACAGGAGGGAGGCAGGACTGTGACATTCAGTCTGTTTATTTGAGATCATTTCTCTAGATAAATATAATAAAAAAAAATTTATGATAATGTATAGTATAACTATTGTAATAATCCCTCACTAAGGAGCTGAGGTGCCCTGTACTGGTTCACAGCAAATAAAAGAAACATCAGATAATAATACAGTCCACTGTAAATTAAAATTTTGTCATTATTGAGTTCAAAGCAGACCTGTAGTTAGTAATCACAATATGTGTAGATATCTATATATCTCTATGTGCAGTATGCAAGCAGCTTTACAAGCGCATGGGTCCATATCCCTAATGAGCAAGCCAGGGGCGACAGTGGCAAGGAAAAACTCCCTTGGCATGATTAGGAAGAAACCTTGGGAGGACCAAGACTCAAAAGGGAACCCATCCTCCATTGGGCGGCCCAGCTAGTAGTCACAGTCCCTCCAATATGGAAGTTGAGCCTCAGGTAGGAAGGACTTGTGTGACTGAATTCTCCTGAAGAATCATCTGAGCACATCAAATAGAGAGATAGTTAAGGTGCAGCTGTGACAGTTAGAGTGAAGGTGTTTGTCTGGTCTCTAAAGGAATATGAAATATGTTTAGCATACCTGCAGCAACACTTGTATCACAGACCTGTCCACCTTTTAATTCTGTGATAGAGTGTATGCCAATCCACATGTGCTAGATGTGACATCATTGGTAGATGACTGTAACATGGTCCTACAGTGCACACTGATGAACCATTGATGCCATCAAGACCACATGCCTTGTGTAAGGGAACCCTCCATAAAGATCTGAGCACATCAGACACAGACATGGTTAATGTGCACCTGTCACAGTACAATGGTAGTTTAACTTTACATAAAGATATGTTTGTCTCCAAATTACAATAGAACATCTTACCTGGTGAACGCAGCAGATACCAAATCTGTCCATCTCTGTAATCTGTGATAGCATGCAAGTGATTCCATATGTGCTTGATGTCACATCCTTGATAGTTGACTGCAACTTGTCCCTGGCCTTTAGAAGGACATTCCTGGCTTTCCTGTATGACACCAGGTTCCCAGACATGTAGGCAGCACTGACCACTCTTTGACCAATAGCTCCAGCCTTTAATCAGGAATTTTGGTTTGTGCAGGATTAGATGTGAAGTTAAATGTCCATGTTTATTGCTTCTTGGAAACTGTATTACCTGTGGATTCAGTCCTGAAGTATGATATTTGTCAACAGTCCTTTAACAGATGATTTGAGAACTGTTTTGCTTTGTTAAACATTTGGCCTGTATTTTATATTAATACCTTTATATTTCATAATAAAATAAAAAAATAAAATAAATAATACATACAATAAAATAAAATGCTGTGAACCAGTTAATAGGGCACTCTCAGCTCCTTAGTCTGTTCCCACAAGAGGCCGTCCAGAAAGTTTACCCCCTGTATCCCCCAGCCCCCCACATCGTGGACGCTTCAATTTGTGCCTGACTTAATCAAAAGTTTTAGTTCAAAGTGTCACCAAATTGTCAGTAAAGTGTCAGCAAACCGTCAGCAAACGTTAAGTACCTGAAATTGAAGATTAATGAAAACAATTCAGTACAATACATTCATGAAAACTGAAATATGTTGGCATAACAGAAACACTGACATCTTCTGCAGAAACATCTTTGATATATACATGATCAATCAAAGTGCCATGTTCAGTTGTTGGTTCTCTTATAACCTGAGTAAAGCCATGGAGTTGCATAGTATTACTGACTGTACTTGTTACAAAAAGATTTTCATTGAAATCTCCCATGATCACTTTTCTTCCTGGGAACCTGTCAATATGAGAAATCAAGTGTATCAGGTTATTTTGAAACATTACCAGATTGTAGGAAGGAGGTCTGTACAGAACTGCCACTGTTGTATTCAGCTGAGGTAGGATGAACTGCAGGCATTCAATGTTAATGCATGGTAAATCAACAATACTACAACCAGTATGTCGTTTATAATACACACCAACACCACCATGTTGTCGATCCTTCAAGTCAGCAAACATCACCTGACTAGTGTCATATGAAAAACATCTGGGTTTACTATAGAATGTAAATTCAGATAATTCAATATCAATGTTGCAATCATTTGGTTGTAACCAAGTTTCTGTCACACAGATAATGTCAGCTTCCATGTACCTCGTATCATGTCTCAGGTTTTCCACATGGCATGTTAGTCCTTCAACATTGTGCAGAAGAATCTTGTATGACCCACAGGGAGGTGGCAGCTCTGTCACTGGTTCAATAAATAGAGGCATGTTATGTAATGACTGTTCAATGTCTTCTTTTGCATAAATAGCACTCTCTTTGAAATCTTTTATCTTAAGCCCTTCCAAAGATGTTACACGACTCAAGGCCACATATGCTTGTCCTGCTGCAAATATCTTTTTTAGTGACACAACAGCTTTTTCCACAGTAAGACCTTGTACTTTGTGAACAGTGCAAGCCCAAGCTAATTTCAGGGGAAACTGTCGTCGCATTCCACCACTTTTTGTCACTCTTTCTTCTTCAGGGAAAATAGGAGTGGCTTTTTCAAATCCTGGTTTTAAACAAGGATGTTTTGCTCTTAATTTATTTCCTATTCTTTCATTTTCAAATGTGACATATATTTTGGCTGGAAAGTCATCTTCAGAATCAAAACACACTTCAGCAACTGTACCAAATGCACCGTTTACAAGTCCGTCTGCTACATCAATGTTTTTAAGAAGCATAACATGAGCATTTACAGCGATGTGAAGAGATTCTGGTAAAGACGTGTGGGTAGTATGAACATGATGTCCATGCATTTTTTCCAGCCGACCTGTTTTTGCAACCTTTTCAAAGTCCTGTGCATGAATGATAGTAATGTCTGCACATACCTTCTTCAACATGTTTGCATTGTGATCATCCACTTCAGCATTTGTTGCATAAATATACAGAGCAGTACTGTCCAGTTCATCACCTTCACCACCTGTTTCACATAATTTCAACATATTCACATCATGTTCTGACAAATTATCTTGTCTTTTGTGTTTCCTTAAACGACTCAGTAACTGAGCAAACTCCATGTTTTTTTGTCTCATGATTTGTGACAGCTCAACCAATGCAAAGTGGTTCTGCCATAGATTTACACCTTTAGGCTCAGTGTATAGAGACTTTCCTTTCACAGGAGAAAGTTGATAAAAATCTCCAACTGCAATTATAGACACATTTCCAAAAGCAGAATAATCTCCTTGTTGTTTAATTTGTCTCAATCTGCCATGAATATACGATAAGAGTTTGTGATCAACCATTGAGATTTCATCAATAATGACAATTTGTAGATTTCCCAATTTAGCTCTCAGTGAATTTATCTTTTCATCTCCGAGCGGTTGATAAGGCAGCGTTACCTCTGGTGATATAGAGAAACAGTTGTGTATTGTTGCAGCGTCGATGTTAAATGCACTTACACCAGTTGGAGCTGTTATTAACACATGCGTCTCATCTGGATTATCTGACAATCGGGACAGGATGCGACATGATTCGTAGTATATTGCTTTGATTAACATGGATTTTCCAACACCACCTGGACCAGATATAAACACATGAAATGGCTGCGGGTTTTTAGCAAGTGTCTTTTCTAAACACCAATGTCGAATTTTGTAAAATATTTCAGACTGTTGTTCGTTTAGTGAACGAAGCACATACATTGCTTCCTCTTTTCGCATACCTTTCTCTTTTCCTATAGCACAGCGTGGTTCAGCTGGTAATAAATCAGGTATGTCAGCAGCAGAAATATTTTGCTCTGTTTCATCAGTAGGATTTTCTTTTCTGTGAAGACATTCTAAACGTTCACGTTCATTCTCTGGACAGATTTCCGCCCAAGCATCTTCCACTGCACCGTTTCTTTTTAACTGTTCCTCGGCTTCATCTATTGTGTCAGCATCTTTCTCGAAATATGACATATTTAAGTCTACTATTGTTTTGACTGATTGGACTTCTTCATCAGAATATTTGATAAACCCAGTCTTATAAAAATCCTCATAAGTGTTGAAAGTTGGTGGCTTGAGTTGACAATCCAAATAATGAGGCAAAAACAATTGCAAAATACTTTGATAATGCTTCTCTGGATGTTTTGTGGGTGAAAAGCGAGCGTATCGCACAACAGCAGAATCTGTTCGTGTCCGTTTCCTTATGAATCCTAAGCTTTTCTCCAACTTTATGGCATCACGAGCTGAACTTTCAGATTTTGACAATATTCTGTACTCCGATGCAAAACTGGCTAAACACATCTGGGAAAATTCGTCCGTTTTTGGTCTATATCTGTATCTGTCTGTGATGCTGTTCATCCATATGTTTTGATTATCATCATTGTCATATTCAGCTCGCGTTTGTATTACGTGAAGTGGAAGACTCATTCTCACTACGTTATCACCAGTAGGAATAAATTGCACTTTGCGAGAGGCTTCTTTCAGTTTCATGTTAGTAAGTCGGTACACACTTTCCTGAGCTGAAACTTCACGATTGTGTAAAAATACACTTCCGAGTTTCCGTAAAGCATGTTTAGCGTCAAGGTTACCTTGTTCTGTGGCTTCTTTTTGAGTACGTGACAAAAGCAATCCCATCTCTCTCTCAGCTTTGGAAATGTAAGAGATTATATACACAATGCAAGAATATGCATCAACTACAAACTGAATGTCCATATTTGCATTCCAACAACGTATAAGATCTCTGTTGTATTGGTTTACCCATATGTCACCTGGTTTTCTTTTTAGGACAAAAGTAGTTTTTCGAGACACTCTGATGTAAGCAGCTTCAAATATCTCTTGACTTATACCAAGCGAAGCAAATAACTCCTCAGTAGAATCAAAGATAACATCTGTATTCAATAACGCATCTTTTACTTTTTTCATGATAGCCTCTGCTACATCTTTTTCCATTGAAGGCATGTTATTACCTTTGGCTGATTCCACATAATTCTCATCTTTCTCTTTAGCATCTTTTTCAGGATTGTCAGTTTTACGCCTTGTTATAAATGTTCTGCTACTCGGTGGGCGTGGAAAATTAAAACGACAAGTTGTTTTCTTTTTTCTGCATGATTTTGAATGTCTTTTGCTGTGTTGTTGTACACTGGAAACAATGTCATGCATTTCTTTGTCATCCTCCGATGGCATTTCACATGTCACATAGTGATCTACAAATGACACAACTTCATCATCATCATTTTTGTCCACTTGAGGTGCATCCTTGACCCAAAACAAGCAGTGAGTGTGAGGTGAGCCACGCTGTTGAAATTCAACTCTGTAAAAGTAATCAACAATTTCGCCAATCGGTTGTGCTTCAGACATAATCACATCTTTAAGGAAATAGTGGAATCGATGTTCAAACATCCTGGCTGCTGTGACAGGGTTAGTTTTTATTAGAGCACATCTTTCTGACCAGTCTAGATCATCAGTAGAAGTTTCTCTCCCCTCTTGTTTGAGAATAGTTTGCAATAATTCTGGCCAACGCAGATCAGCAGATGAAAATGAGCAAAACCATGTGGGAATACCCAGTTGTCGCACCATTGCAAACAGGTCTTTTTGAACACTTTGCCAGAAAGGGGGTGTACCACGAATAGGTCTTAAGAATTTATACCCTTCATCAAAATTGAAAATGTTCTGCAAGGCTTCTCTGTTAGTCAACATTTCTGATGTAATCACAGGTTTGTTGCGTGTATCATGTCCTTTTCTCAATGCAATAGACACATTTGACACAATCTGATTTAACTCTGACAAATATTGACCATAAAAAATGTAATCCAAGTTCTTTGCAAAACGTCCGTCTGCGTTGAGTATTCTGGTGTTCAAGTATCTGCTCAGTGTGAGTTTCTCTTTTCTGTGGTCATGAAAAGTACCCGTACCATTTGGAAATAGAACTGGAAAACACTTTGCCTCATTTGAATGATCGTTCAAGAGCCTTACAGGATTATTACCTTCTGCAGGTGCCACAGACATTATGCCATCAAAGTGCTGATCCAAAACCTCTTGTGCAATATCAACAGGTTGTAAACAGGTATCCATGAACATACCGTGCTGTTGTCTGTCGTGCAAGGTTTCATCTATATCCACATCTTCAGATTCATTATTCTCATCATTGTTCTCCTCATCAACATGCTGTGTACATGTGTCATCAGGCTCTTGTGTTTCATGTTCAGTTTTATTTAGTGGATTGACCCAGTCATTATTAAATGTCACATCTCTGTAAAAGTCATTATGTTGTTTGAGGTACAATAATGCATCCTTTATTTTTTCTGTATTAACAAATTTGTACTCATAGTGCCCCTTGTAAGTCAATTTCCTCTTTAGTTTTATGCGAATCATCAAATCAACATTTTCTGTTCTTGGTAGCACTTCAGTTACATCTGTAATGTTAGATGGAACACACACAACAGGTCCATGAACACCATTCTGTCCACCTTTTGGTAAAGACACAAGTCTCATGAATGGAATATTCATCCCAATCAGATGTTGTTCAAGTGAGTTTAGATTGTGTAGTTCAGGTGGAATTGGTTCTAGTGCAAGATTGTTCATAACACTTTCTTCTGGCATTTTCCCATTAAGAATCTTTCTGTGACATGTGTAGCAAATCCACAGTGATCCAGCAGGGCCAGTTTGAATGTTACACTTAGGAACACAGGTATGACTACATCGATGTAAGTATGTGTCAGTAATACATCTCTCTGCTATGGAAACAACCTCCTGGGCTTTATTGAGATATGTATCTTTTCTGCATTTGATTACTTGATTCTTGAACAATAGTCGATGGCATACTGAGCACACATATTCAGGACCAGTACTTATTTTCTCTCTGAAGTTTTCAGTCACATAGTTAATATCTTTGTGTTTCCTTTTTTCTGTGTTCTTTCTTTCTTTACTTCTGTTTTTAGTAACGTTAGCATAGCAGATGTCTGTTTTATACCTCTCAATACCAAGTTGTTTCTTAGCTGCTTGATGTTGAGGATCATGATGATAAGCTTCAAAACTCCTCTCCATACTCTTCTTTTTCTTAGCCGTTTGATATTCTGGATCGGTATGATAAGCGTCAAAACTCTGTCTTTTTATAGTCTCTCTGTGATGTTCATTTGAGGAATATTTATTAATACTTAATTGTTTCACATGTTCCCTGTGTTCCATATCCGTCGCATATTTGTTTACACTTGCTTGTTTAACTTTTCCACTGTGTTCCATATCCGTCGCATATTTGTTTACACTTGCTTGTTTAACTTTTCCTCTGTGTTCCATATCCGTCGCATATTTGTTTACACTTGCTTGTTTAACTTTTCCACTGTGTTCCATATCCGTCGCATATTTGTTTACACTTGCTTGTTTAACTTTTCCTCTGTGTTCCATATCCGTCGCATATTTGTTTATGCTTAACTGTTTATTCCGTTCTTTATGTTGCGAATTCGTTGCGTATTCAACACTGCTACGTGTTTTGACACTATCTCTGTATATTTCATTTTCACGGTATCGTTTCAGTGTTCTCTGAATCTTTTCCTCCTGGCTTGTTCCATATTTGATTCTCCGTTTCTCAAGTTCAGAGCGACTGGACTTTGTTTCTGATTTTCTGCTGTCACATCTCTTTAAACCTAGTGCGGCACAGGTCTGTCCATCAGGAACTTTAACACACGTCACTACTTCATAATGAGACTCGCTACAATGTTTGAGGTATATTCCCGCATCTTGGTCGCAACTATTGCACGATGAATATTTTAGCCACGTATTTCTAGTGAATGTAAATATATTGGTAAAAAAAAGATCGGCTGCAGCTTGTATTTCAACTTCAGTAGCCCAGGTTCCCACGTATTTCATTCGGGAAGTAGCAAGATAATTTGCAACAGATGAAAACCCTTGTCGAAGACAGTTAATGTACTTAGATTCGTTTCTCTCCATTTGTGTAGTTACAGCACGTCGTATTTTTCTGTGTTCTTTCTCACTTCCGCTAATTGCAAATGCCAGTGATCTGAATAAACAGTTACCGTCACCAATGATAGTTTTTGTTTCACAAGGATCACCCATCGGTACTGGTATGATTTGGTCGCTACGAGCATGTTCGATGTACACAACGTTTTGCCTTAAACATAATGTCTTCTGCTGTTTCACTGTCAATGGACAAAACTGAAAGTATTCACGTTGTGTGTCGCCAATCAGCACGTCACTGTCATTTCTCACAGATACATCGGTAAGGTTGTTTACATGCTTCATTCGTTTACCAACATGCAGTTCGGGTACCGTTTTCACCTCGGAATCATTGTCAGCTGCTTTGCGTTTACTTTGCACGTTTGCTTTGCTGCAGGGTTGTGAACGGTCAAATGCGTCACCTTTTTTAGTTTCATTTTCATTTGTGTTACGATTTCGTTTTAGCACACTGCTGTAGAGCTCTCGGTGTGTAGTGACAGACAAACCACCTTGTGTTTTCTCTTCCGCTGTGCTTCTGCCAGTTATGTTCACAACAACGCCAGTAACTTCAAATTGTGCTCCTTCAGCTTTCAGTGAAAGACCAAGTATCATAACGTGGTTAAGTAATGATTCCATGTCAGCATAAAAAGCAGCCAAACTCTTGCCTGAATCAATACGTGCACCGTTTTCGCTTCGTGAATGAGAGTCAATCAGCACATACCAGGAGTCTTGTTTAATGATAGCACATGTATTCTCTTTAACAGTAAACAAACATGCTTCACATTGCATAAACACTCTTCGGATTGCCTCATCATGTGACATAAGAACGTTTTGTAACGGTCCATATTCAGTGACGCCAAACTTCCCAGTAAACATTTCATCATGAAAATTTATTGAAAAGTCATATCCACACACAGTGTATTCTGTAGGTACATCTGTAACATATAAATAGCCCAATGGATCATGAATTTTGCCGGCATCTCTTATATTGCTGTAGAATCTGTCACCATTCAGCAGAACATCATCAAGGTCTCTGATTGTCCAAGAAAGCACATTTTTTACTTTGTTAGTCATGATGGCAGTAATACTATTTGCAACACATTGTTTGTTACTGTTTATGCCAAACTTTGGATGAGCTTGATGAAAAGAACCTCTGAGCATATCCACATGTACACATTCATCAGAATCAGTTTTGCAGCTTGTATCTGGTAAGGTATTTGGCAAGTATTTGGCAATTGTATTTGGCAAGGTATTTGGCAAGGTATTTGGCAAGGTATTTGGCAGGTATTTGGCAGCTTGAGTTTGTAAATTGCTTTGAGGAGTGCTCTTCAGGAGCACTCCCGTGTCAGTCAGACCTTTTTTGTCAAGGGATGAAGGCATAACCCCGTCAGTCAGAGACGAGATCTGGTCTGCAGGACAGCTGTGGCTCACAGGAACAGTCTCAGTCAGGACCTTTTTGTCAGGGGAAAAAGCCAGAACCCCGTCAGTCTGAGCCACAAGCCGCTCCGTAATCCTCCTCCTGGCTGCAGCCGACCTCAGCGAAGCTTTCGTGCGAGGCATCTGAAAATACAAACACACAACCAGTCAAAACCTATGATGTCTATCCCAACACGACATACTAATCAATCAATATTACTTAATACAAACAGCACATATCAAATCATAAAAAGAAAAAAGGTAAAAAAAAATCAGAACAGACATTGTATTCGTGACAGGTGTATTCATGACTAATTTCTTACTTGCATACATTGTTACAGTATTGCATATAGAAATTACTGTGAAGTAAATGCCTTCCTAACACCATGTTATACAAACTAAGCATTACTTTATAATCAAGGGACTTGATTCAAGGGACCATTTCCACTAATGTACATTTTTCAGAATACAATGAGCAAAACCACGCTTTACTGCTCATTTAAAAGCTGTATAGCTTTAAAACAAATAACCACATCAGAATACTTGATCAGACAAGCTTAAGTTGCAAATATGTACATCACTAAACACTTTCAGCTCAACAGTTTAAAAATGTATTGTGTGTGTGAGATGTGTTCAGCAGGCTTTGCTTCAACAGGACATTCTTGCTTCTTCCTTGGAACGCCAACATTCATTCTTCATCTGATTCAGGAGCTTGATGTCAGCAGCACCTGTGTAACAGCTGTTTCATATACTCTACTTGTGCTAAGCACTGATCACTTAGTGTATATATAAATAAACAATTTAACACATTAAATGTCTTTGTTCCAATAGCGTAGTTAATCTAACAGACAAGTTAAACAAAAACATTCCATTTGGTTCCACTTTAGCAATTAAAACATATTACCACATAATGCATTGTGAAACAGAATATGTATTATGAAAATGTTGCTGGGTGTTATCGTGCCCATGCTAACTTCTAAGCATTAATTTCAATAGTAGTTAAATTAATAATACATTGTTCAGCTCATCATTTGTGCACTTACTCAACTGGACACTAAACTCAACCATGTTTACTCACTATATAATAATTTTGTATACCACCACTCAACACTAAATCAACTTCACAGCTAAAATGCATGTGTGTGTCATCTTCATACAGCAGGCATTGCTCCAAGATTAATCTTGTGTGTGTGGCACATCATCTAGCAGGCGTTGAGTGGCATCCTCAACCAGCAGGCGTTGAGTGGCATCCTCAACCAGCAGGCGTTGAGTGGCATCCTCAACCAGCAGGCGTTGAGTGGCATCCTCAACCAGCAGGCGTTGAGTGGCATCCTCAACCAGCAGGCGTTGAGTGGCATCCTCAACCAGCAGGCGTTGAGTGGCATCCTCAACCAGCAGGCGTTGTGTGTGTGTGTGTTATTCTTGTGTCTTAATTGTCACACCAACAGCACATTTCACATCTTTCAAAGTTGATCAGTATCATGTAATCAGCAGCACATGTGATACCTGTTGCACATACTCACAAGTGTATTACCATTTGATGGGCTATTTTATAGCATGCATTAAATATTTCTAGTGCAAATACTACACATTCACTGCATTAATGTAATTACTGCTGCATAATCTTTAAACTATTGGACAGAATATTCATGAGCCAATTAAACTGTGAGAATGCATCAAATTGTCCTCAACACAGAATACAATGAAGACTACTTCAAGACATCCGCTACACTGCAGTTTACTCTGTTCCAAATAGGAGTATAAATTTAGTCTAGGCAATAAGCAGGTTAACTTACTGTACCTAATCAAGTTTCAAACATCAAAGCACAATTAAGACAGGGTACACATTGAACAGGACTTTGAGAAGTTGGAGCTGCAGTTTCTGAGTTCTCTTCTATACATTTTACATTATTGCTTCCAAGTGTTTACATATCACTACAGATACTCATCATAAATGAACAATTATTCTGCAACACATCAACTACTCTCACCATTCATTGTGTGCACCGTTTTATAAAGGTATACCAGTTCAACCACTGTTCATACACGATACACTTCAAACGTACCTTTAATGTGTTCCAGCACAATTCTCCTTCACCACAATTCTCCTTCACCAACAAGCTATTCATACAAAATAGACAAAACACATTTGTAACAGTTAGTAAACATTAAGGGGTTAAAAAATTCATATGTATAATTTTAAAAAGCTGCTATAACGACATGAATCATCAATTGGACAAACACTTAGAATCTTTCTATTCTACTTAAGGCTACAGTTATACAGCATTACTAAAGCCCCATACTTATCAAGTTATTTGGCTAGTGTATATAAGTATGGTATGGAAGTTTATCTATGTTAATTTTAAAATGAAAATGTGAAAATAATTAAAATATTAGTCCATTCTAACTTCTAAGCATCAATTTCAACACAGGTTGTTAAATTAATAATACTATATAATAATTTTGTATACACCACTCAACACAAAATCAACTCCACAGCTAAAATGCATGTGTGTGTGGCATCTTCATCCAGCAGGCGTTGTGTGTGGCATCTTCATCAAGCAGGCGTTGCTCCAAGATTATCGCGTGTGTGTGGCATCTTCAACCAGCAGGCGTTGTGTGTGTGTGTGTGTGTTATTATTCTTGTGTCTTAATTGTCACACCAACAGCACATTTCACATCTTTCAAAGTTGATCAGTATCATGTAATCAGCAGCACATGTGATACCTGTTGCACATACTCACAACTGTATTACCATTTGATGGGCTATTTTATAGCATGCATTAAATATATCTAGCACAAAAACTACACATTCACTGCATTAATGTGATCAAAAGTTTCAAACCTCAAAGCACAATTAAGACAGGGTACACATTGAACAGGACTTTGAGAAGTTGGAGCTGCGGTTTCTGAGTTCTCTTCTATACATTTTACATTATTGCTTCCAAGTGTTTACATATCACTACAGATACTCATCATAAATGAACAATTATTCTGCAGCACATCAACTACTCTCACCATTCATTGTGTGCACTGTTTTATAAAAGTATACCAGTTCAACCACTGTTCATACACGATACACTTCAAACGTACCTTTAAAGTGTTCCAGCACAATTCTCCTTCACCACAATTCTTCACCAACAAGCTATTCATACAAAATAGACAAAACACATTTGTAACAGTTAGTAAACATTAAGGGGTTAAAAAATTCATATGTATAATTTTAAAAAGCTGCTATAACGACATGAATCATCAATTGGACAAACACTTAGAATCTTTCTATTCTACTTAAGGCTACAGTTATACAGCATTACTAAAGCCCCATACTTATCAAGTTATTTGGCTAGTGTATATAAGTTTATCTATGTTAATTTTAAAATGAAAATGTGAAAATAATTAAAATATTAGTCCATTCTAACTTCTAAGCATCAATTTCAACACAGGTTGTTAAATTAATAATACTATATAATAATTTTGTATACACCACTAAACACAAAATCAACTCCACAGCTAAAATGCATGTGTGTGTGTGTGGCATCTTCATCCAGCAGGCGTTGTGTGTGGCATCTTCATCCAGCAGGCGTTGCTCCAAGATTATCGTGTGTGTGTGTGGCATCTTCAACCAGCAGGCGTTGTGTGTGTGTTGTTATTCTTGTGTCTTAATTGTCACACCAACAGCACATTTCACATCTTTCAAAGTTGATCAGTATCATGTAATCAGCAGCACATGTGATACCTGTTGCACATACTCACAAGTGTATTACCATTTGATGGGCTATTTTATAGCATGCATTAAATATTTCTAGCACAAATACTACACATTCACTGCATTAATGTGATTACTGCTGCATAATCTTTAAACTATTGGACAGAATATTCATGAGCCAATTAAACTGTGAGAATGCATCAAATTGTCCTCAACACAGAATACAATGAAGACTACTTCAAGACATCCGTTACACTGCAGTTTACTCTGTTCCAAATAGGAGTATAAATTTAGTCTAGGCAATAAGCAGGTTAACTTACTGTACCTAATCAAGTTTCAAACCTCAAAGCACAATTAAGACAGGGTACACATTGAACAGGACTTTGAGAAGTTGGAGCTGCGGTTTCTGAGTTCTCTTCTATACATTTTACATTATTGCTTCCAAGTGTTTACATATCACTACAGATACTCATCATAAATGAAGAATTATTCTGCAGCACATCAACTACTTTCACCATTCATTGTGTGCACTGTTTTATAAAGTATACCAGTTCAACCACTGCTCATACACGATACACTTCAAACATACCTTTAATGTGTTCCAGCAGAATTCTCCTTCACCAACAAGCAATTCATAGAAAATAGACAGAACACATTTGTAACAGTTAGTAAACATTAATGGGTTAAAAGAATTCATATGTATAATTTTAAAAAGCTGCTATAACGACATGAATCATTAATTGGACACTTAGAATCTTTCTATTCTACTTAAGGCTACAGTTATACAGCGTCACTAAAGCACCATACTTATCAAGTTTTTGGGCTAGTGTATACAAGTATGGTGTCAATATTAAAATGTGTCAATATTAAAATGAAAATGTAGCCTAACACGCATGTTCCACACATTTTTCCACAAAATTCAAATGCAATAACTCCATTTACATTTGCAATGTGATAGACGTCTATTCATATTTCACATACATTTTTGGTGCTGACAAACCACCGACACAAAAAAACATTCACATTCAGACTAGTATAAAAAAGCACAAATTGCCTCTGCAAGCACGTACATTTTTATACACAACGTAAAAAATTATATACATAACATACTCATAGTCCATTATTTTGACTAAAAAAATTAAAACCTGTGCGTGACCAGGTTTTCCAACGAACACAAAACATGCATAGCAACACTCGACCCAGCAGACGCTTCATTTACCCAAATACACCATTATCTGGGCTACATTAAACCATATACCCGCATAAGAATAAACGTTTAAACGAATCGCCCGATTGTACAGTTATAAATCAGTACACGCGAGTGCTACTACTTCACTACATCTACAACCACGCCTACTCAGCCAGCGCCCTCGTGGTCAGCTGCACTGGACGCCGCCATTACAGGCACAAGACCCACACGCCATCTTAGAGCAACTACAAAACCGCTCTTACTCATACATGTACAAATCATGTATACTTGCTCATACATGTACACTGCAAATATATGTAACATCAAATAACTCGTTTTCATGAAAGAACTAGGCAATATAAATGAAAACTGATGCCACTCTGGACAACTACAACAGCACAAAAACGCCACGCTATCATACGCACGGAACATGCTAGCGTTGTACTAGCGAACGCGCTAACAACGTTATAACATACTTTAATCCTTTATTTAGCTCATTTGCCATCTCATACACTAAAACGTCCATCTAAACACAATTAACCAAACAATCTAGAGCAAAAATCCGACGTCAAAACAACACATTTCTGACATTTGACTAATCGGACTAGCATGCTAACCGCAAAGAGCATGATAGCATTGAACTAGCACACGCGCTAATTACATTATAACATACTTTTATTCTTAATTTATCTCATTATCTCCTTCACTAAACTTTACGTACACACAGGTAACTTTATCACAAACAAGAACATTAACCCAGCATATTAAAAAACAGCACATTTTAGACAATTGTCTTACACTACTTAAGAGAGCAAAGCACATCTTACCTCAACAAGAGCAGAATGCACGAAAGAACCTGATCGCACGTGCTAGGGAACATTCTGGGGCGGGGCCATCGACCAGAACAGGATACACGGGCAGCAGACACCCTTCAACAACCACAACGACTTTAAGTCCACATTAGTCAGTCTTTTAACGCAATCACATTTGTTGTGATCCTAATATTTATGATTCTAAAAATCAAATATTTAGAAGTAAATGTCTTGTGTGGTTTTCATGTCCCATGGCCTCAAAAACGCACACACACAGCCCTGTAAGTAAACATGCACTCACTTTCTTTATTATACTTGGCTACCACAAGAACACCATGACAAACCAAAATAAGTATTTGTCAGCATGTTGATAAATTCTGTTTTTTTTATTATTATTATTTAGTCATGTTTTTTACTGCCTCATAGGCCTATTGTCTAGACTTCTCATTAAGAAATCCACTTCAAGCATTCTAATCAAAACGTATCACATATAGCATAAACACTCACAGATCTACCTACAGTACTCACTACACATGGTCTTTTCTCCCTCTTATCTCTCTCTGTATTACACACTCCACCATATTATGTCAGACATGCTCACTGTGACAACTAACACTGCCCATTATACACACACAGACACACATTCACATACAGCCCTTACTCATGAACACTTTCACATAATCACAACAAACCTATCTCTCTCTCTCTCTCTCTCTCTCTCTCTCTCTCTCTCTCTCTCTCTTTATTATACATGCACACACATGCACTGGCCTACCTATTGGTTTCATATACACATTGCTTCACCCATACCTACCCAGTGATTACATACATGCTTACGCATCTCAGTCATAGGTTCAGCACATACACTACATACACCATCATCAGACATGTGAGTTGTCTGTGACAACTGACACTCCTAAAACCTCTTCATGACATATATATTTCATATTGCAACTGCCCCATAATTACACTGCCCTAGCCATTCTTATCCATACTTCAGGGACTAACAATCACATGCACAAACTAACATTTAGTTTGTTTTTGATAACACTCACACACTCTCTCTATCACACACACACATGCCTTCCTAGGCAAACAAATACAGCTCTAGCTCATGAATGCTTTCATGTACTCACACCAAACGTCACAGGCACACTCCTGTCTTGTCAGACATGTGAGTTCCCTGTGACAACTGACACTGCCCATTATACACACACTCACTGCTGTGTAGTGAAAGTCTAAACAGCGAATGCCAGGGTGAGTCTGACTCCTCAGCCCACAGCTCTGCCCAGTTTTGGGGAGGGCTTGATTTCAGAGCTCAACTAGGTGAGGAAAAGCAATATGTAGCCTTTCCCTTTTACTCTTCCATCTAGAGGTTGCTGAGCACTTAACCACTTAACGCACGCACACACACACACACACACACACACGTGCAGTCAAAGGCCAAGTGGTTTATATATGCAAACTGAGTGAAAGTCACAATGTACACGAGTAGATGATTGGCAAATATTTTTATTAAAGATGAAATGATGAGTGATGGGTTTGTTTTGGTTTACAAAGATAAACAACTGACAATCAATAAGAGCTGTGTGAAGGATATATACAGCATGTTAAACAATGTAGTCCTACAAGAAATAACTAATAATTATGATTACGACAAGCATAGTCATCTACTTAGTTGTCATTCCTGAGAAGTCGTAGGCACTATGATAGTGCTTCTGTATGTGGTATGAGAAGACGACTAAACACCAGTAGCCAATCTGTGCAACAAATGTCATGGTAGAGGTGCAAATGTGCATAACAAGTGGCCCATTAATTGCAGTATTTTTCAAGCATTGTGTGAGTCCTGTAGTGCTTCATAGTGTCTTACGATGAAAGAAAGTCCACGTGAATGCAGAAATCATCAGTGCACTGGAGTGTACAGATTTCTCAAGCTGTTCATATTTCAATTCACATCCAACTCACATAGTATGTTAAGGCATAATATTGCCCATTATACGCAAACACAAACACACACATTCACATATACAGCCCTAATTCATGAACACTCTCAATCACACCAAGCCTATCTCTCTCAGTCTATTACACATGCACACACACATGTACTGGCCTACCTATGGGTTTCAAATACACATTGCCCTAGCCATACCTACCCAGTGACGACACAAACACACACGTGCACAAGCACAGGCACACACATGCTTACTCAAGTGTTTGCATCTCAGTCACAGGTTCAGCAGGGAGTGACACAGAGCCACAGTCTCCCACACACGCTGCCACTCACACAAACATCCCCCCGTCAACCACCACACAATACGTGGGAAACATATTGTAATTGCTGAAATTTTTCTTATTATTAGGGTTCACACACATAGTGTGGGAAACCTATTGTAATTGTTAGGTTGTTTCTTCTTCTTTTGGTCCATATCTCCCACACTGTAGGTCCTAGAAATAAAATTCCACTTCAGTTGCATTCCTTGGCTCAAGCCAAACGAAAAAGCCTCAAGAACCGCCCACTTAGATTTTTTGCTAATTTGCATAATAAGCAAAACTACTTTTTTATACGATTTTGGTGTCAAAATATTCACAAGAATCTCATTATCAAACATTTCGACATTTCCATACAGTCTGGTTGTCACATGTCAATCAATAGCTCAGAGGAGTGGCCAAATTTACTTAAGAAGCTGTATCTCAGCAACGCTTTGACCAATCTTCATGAAAATTTATCAGTTGTTAGGGCAAATGACTCAGAGGTAACAGGTCAAAGCTGGCCACGATTGTCCAATAGGGGGCGCTATAACATGGGAAAAACTGTTTCTCAGAAACCATTAGTCACATCAAGCCAAAACTTTACAGGCATCATCAGGGGCCCAAGTGATATCAAGACACACAATGATGACATCATCACTCAAAAAACCATTTATAGCCTGAGGTCTTTGTGAGGTATACCAAGTTTGGTTCAAACTGTCGGGGGCGCTACAGTACCCAAAAACCTATAAAATCATAAAAACGCATGCTGCAATCTTGTTATGCATAATACAGACAAGTAATTGGCCTTGTATGATTCAGCTCAATGAGATCTATAACATTGCAATTACATCTCATAACAAAAAGTGCACTGCCTGACCAGAAATGAACCTTTTAATTCACCAAAATGTCATTGCATTACTGAGATTAATGAGTTATCAGTATGATAGTACTTGGGCTCCATCTAGTGGCCAAACACCGAAACTGACTGAAAACTATTGCTCACATGAAACACCACACAAACACACACAAAGCTGATCTCAGCATGTGATTTAGTTCTGTGATCTGAATCATTTTGCCAATACACATTATTTTGATCCTTTTGGGCCTTTAGTGCCTCAACTGAATCTTTTTTTTTTACATAAAGTACACTGCCTGACCAGAAATGAACCTTTTAAGTCACCAAAATGTCCTATTTCATTAATGAGATTAATGAGATATCAGTATGGTAGTACTTGGGTCCCATCTAGTGGCCAAACACCAGAACAGACTGAAAACTATTGCTCACATGAAACACCACACAAACACACACAAAGCTGATCTCAGCATGTGATTTAGTTCTGTGATCTGAATAATTTTGCCAATACACATTATTTTGATCCTTTTGGGCCTTTAGTGCCTCAACTGAACCTTTTTTTGCACATTGATTTATTTGTGCATTTTTTCCATTCAAACAGCTTCTTTTCACATTTTGGGGTCTAAAGGACCTTTTGGGCCTCTGCCTATTGAGGCCAAGAAGCCTATTCGTGTGTGAACCCGCCAATTGCCGCTTGCGGCTATATTTAGGGTTCACACACACAGTGTGGGAAACCTATTGTTATTGTCGGGTTTTTTCTTTCTTTCTTTCTTTCTTTCTTATTAGGGGTCCAAGCACTGAAGGTGCTGGAACCCTATTGTATTTGTTCCGATTATTATTATTATTATTATTATTATTATTATTATTATTCTTTTTCTCCGCTAAAACGCGTTGTGCAGCCTAAACCGTAAGACCTACAGACTTCTCCTTTGGCCAACTTGTAGTACTCCTCTCCGCTACTCAGGCGCAACACGCCAGCCCGATACGACCCTAGGTGGCGCTATAGCGCACAAAAACGCATGAAAAAGTTTAAACTGGTGTTTCTCCTAAACCGTATGTCCTAGAGACAAAATGTAAACTTCATCTGATCAGGCATGTGCTCATCTAAAAAAAGTTCCATTGAAGCCATATGCTCCGCCCCTTACATGTCGAGCTAATTTGCATAATATGCAAATTTGCACACATTTTTGAGCGCGTACTAGTCCCTGGATTTTTCACATACATGCACATATGTGATATCCAGGCGCTCAGAAGAGTCTGAACTTTAATTGTTATGGAGCCAAAGTGCACATTTCTGCACATGGGCGTGGCCACATGCATCACAAGTCAAGCGTAGAAAATTCCTTCGCCAAAAATCCACATATTCTGCTATATCTCAGGCATTCTTTCACATATTCATACCAAATTTCACACACATGTACCTACTGGGTGTCTAGACCTGCACATGCATTTTGGCAGACATGCACATCTAGGTGGCGCTATAACGGCCAAAAAACTCTCCTGCCCACACCGATTGGCCAAATAACTCCAAACTTGGTACGCATCATCTATATGCACCTATGACACAGGTCCTTGACCTGCACCATCATATGTCCAATATGGCCGCCGCTATCGACCAATAAGCTTTCAGTACACCTTTCACAAGCTTTTCATATGCCAATTTTTTTTCTGCCTTAAAACTCGTTGTGCAGCCTAAACCGTAAGACCTACAGACTTCTCCTTTGGCCAACTTGTAGTACTCCTCTCCGCTACTCAGGCGCAACACGCCAGCCCGATCCGACCATAGGTGGCGCTATAGCGCACAAAAACACATGAAAAAGTTTAAACTGGTGTTTCTCCTAAACCGTATGTCCTAGAGACAAAATGTAAACTTCACCTGATCAGGCATGTGCTCATCTAAAAAAAGTTCCATTGAAGCCATATGCTCCGCCCCTTACATGTCGAGCTAATTTGCATAATATGCAAATTTGCACACATTTTTGAGCGCGTACTAGTCCCTGGATTTTTCACATACATGCACATATGTGGTATCCAGGCGCTCACAAGAGTCTGAACTTTAATTGTTATGGAGCCAAAGTGCACATTTCTGCACATGGGCGTGGCCACATGCATCACAAGTCAAGCGTAGAAAATTTCTTCGCCAAAAATCCACATATTCTGCTGTATCTCAGGCATACTTTCATGTATTCACTCCAAATTTCACACACATGTACCTATTAGGTGTCTAGACCGGTACATACATTTTGGCAGACATGCACACCTAGGTGGCGCTATAACGGCCAAAAAACTCTCCTGCCCACACCGATTGGCCAAATAACTCCAAACTTGGTACGCATCATCTATATGCACCTATGACACAGGTCCTTGACCTGCACCATCATATGTCCAATATGGCCGCCGCTATCGACCAATCAGCTTTCAGTTCACATTTCACAAGCTTATCATATGCCAATCAACATGAAACTCACATATTATGTTCATCTACACACTCTCTAAGACATGCTCAAGTATGACGGGAATTGCACCACTAGGTGGCGCTATACTAGAATTTCCTGAATTACCCCTACATCTTTCTTACACATGCACACACATGCAATGGCCTACCTATAGGTTTCATATACACATTGCTTCACCCATACCTACCCAGTGATTACACACACATGCTTACGCATCTCAGGCGTGCCAGATGGTGCCCATACCCTGCGCTTGGACCCCGTAATTGCCGCTTGCGGCTATATTTATTATTATTATTCTTCTTTTTCTGCCCTAAAACGCGTCGTGCAGCCTAAACCGTAAGTCCTACAGACTTCTCCTTTGGCCAACTTGTAGTACTCCTCTCCGCTACTCAGGCGCAACACGCCAGCCCGATCCGACCATAGGTGGCGCTATAGCGCACAAAATCGCATGAAAAAGTTTACACAGGTGTTTCTCCTACACCGTATGTCCTAGAGATAAAATTCAAACTGCATCTGATCAGGCATGAGCTCATCTAAAAAAAGTTCCATTGAAGCGATATGCTCCGCCCCTTACATGTCGAGCTAATTTGCATAATATGCAAATACCCACACATTTTTGAGCGCGTACTAGTCCCTGGATTTTTCACATACATGCACATATGTGGTATCTAGGTGTTCAGAAGAGTCTGAACTTTAATAGTTATGGAGCCAAAGTGCACATTTCTGCACATGGGCGTGGCCACATGCATCAGAAGTCAAGCGTCGAAAATTCCTTCGCCAAAAATCCACATATTCTGCTGTATCTCAGGCATACTTTCATGTATTCACTCCAAATTTCACACACATGTACCTATTGGGTGTCTAGACCGGCACATACATTTTGGCAGACATGCACACCTAGGTGGCGCTATAACGGCCAAAAAACTCTCCTGCCCTCCATGCTTTCATGTAGAAGGACAATCATGATCTCATATGATTCTATGCAAAATCACTAACAACTTTGTAATTGCAAGTGCTTTGCAAAAAAGTACAGATTTTTGTGTATAATCCAATACATATAATTTACACTTTTCATACTAGTCCTAGGATTTTCACTCCATCACCTCAAATCACATATTATAATATCCAGCAGCATGTGAAATACAAAACTGGTGGAACAAATTCTAAGATTCTTGCAATTTAATATTTTTCATATGCATCACAATGGTACCGTCATGACATATGAACTGCATATTTCAAAAACTCCCCTATATAATGTCTGATTGTTATGAAAATGGACAGACACATTCAGAAGACCACTGAGGTGATATCTGCCAAGTTTGTGCTAAATCCATCCACAAATGGTTGTACTGTGAATATTTTCATTTTCTATGCAGAACATGCATGCAGATCAAAGGTCATTCTTTTCCTCAAAAGAGTTAGAGTTGAGCCTATTCCAGTCAGACCCATTAGCTCAATGGGTAGAGCAATGTGCTCCCAGCCACAATGCACGTGTACAACGGGGGTTCGAATCCCACGTTGGGCAGTATTCCACCATAAGTTTAAAAAGCTGCAATTTAGATTCTGTTTTTTGAGCAGGTACTTCATTCACGAACGTGCTTCATATACTTTCATGTACATTTCATATACCTTTACATGATGTACCAGTGGGTGCAAAATCTTGCCAAACCTCAGCTTGGACCCCGTAATTGCCGCTTGCGGCTATATTTATTATTATTATTATTCTTTTTCTCCGCTAAAACGCGTCGTGCAGCCTAAACCGTAAGTCCTACAGACTTCTCCTTTGGCCAACTTGTAGTACTCCTCTCCGCTACTCAGGCGCAACACGCCAGCCCGATCCGACCATAGGTGGCGCTATAGCGCACAAAATCGCATGAAAAAGTTTACACAGGTGTTTCTCCTACACCGTATGTACTAGAGATAAAATTCAAACTGCATCTGATCAGGCATGAGCTCATCTAAAAAAAGTTCCATTGAAGCTATATGCTCCGCCCCTTACATGTCGAGCTAATTTGCATAATATGCAAATACGCACACATTTTTGAGCGCGTACTAGTCCCTGGATTTTTCACATACATGCACATATGTGGTATCTAGGTGTTCAGAAGAGTCTGAACTTTAATTGTTATGGAGCCAAAGTGCACATTTCTGCACATGGGCGTGGCCACATGCATCACAAGTCAAGCGTCGAAAATTCCTTCGCCAAAAATCCACATATTCTGCTGTATCTCAGGCATACTTTCATGTATTCACTCCAAATTTCACACACATGTACCTATTGGGTGTCTAGACCGGCACATACATTTTGGCAGACATGCACACCTAGGTGGCGCTATAACGGCCAAAAAACTCTCCTGCCCACACCGATTGGCCAAATAACTCCAAACTTGGTACGCATCATCTATATGCACCTATGACACAGGTCCTTGACCTGCACCATCATATGTCCAATATGGCCGCCGCTATCGACCAATCAGCTTTCAGTTCACATTTCACAAGCTTATCATATGCCAATCAACATGAAACTCACATATTATGTTCATCTACACACCCTCTAAGACATACTCAAGTATGACGGGAATTGCACCACTAGGTGGCGCTATACTAGAATTTCCTGAATTACCCCTACATCTTTCTTACACATGCACACACATGCAATGGCCTACCTATAGGTTTCATATACACATTGCTTCACCCATACCTACCCAGTGATTACACACACATGCTTACGCATCTCAGGCTTGCCAGATGGTGCCCATACCCTGTGCTTGGACCCCGTAATTGCCGCTTGCGGCTATATTTCTTATTTTTCTTCTTATTCTTTTGCCCATTTTTTGACATAAAATGCATCGTGCAGCCTAGACTGTAATGCCTAGAAAACCCAATCTTGGCAAAAAGGTTCAGTTAACTCCAAGGACCAGATTCCCATACAGGGACCCAAATTGGCCTGATGGTGGCGCTATAGCAGAGCATATTGACTTTTTGTCCATATCTCCTACACCGTAGGTCCTAGAACCAAAATTCCAGTTCCTATGCATTCCTTGACTAAATTCAATAGGACAATTAATATACAACCATTAAGCTCCGCCCACTTAGATTTCGAGTTAATTTGCATAATGTGCAAAATCACACACATCTTTGAGCGCGAACTAGTCCCTGGATTTTTCACAGACATGCACATATGTGGTATCAAAACGTTCAGAAGAGTCTGAACTTTAAAATGTATCCAACAAAAATGCTAATTTCTTCACTACCTAGTCAGTATAAGCCAATCAAATGAGGGGGCATAAATTCAATAGTAAATTTTGCACATATGGAGCTCTAACTTAAGAAAACTTGCATGTAATGAGATGGCACTTCACAGACAGCTTCCATGTGAGGGTCTGGGGCAGCTCGCAGAGGTTGCCATACCTCACCTGCTAGGGGGCGCTATAACATGCAAAAATTTGCCCCATGCACTCAGATTGGCCGATCCACATGAAACTTGACAGACATCATCTATGGGCCTCTGGAAACCAGGTCCTAAAGCAGACATGCCATACTTCCAAAATGGCTGACGTAATCAGCCAATCAGTGATCGGCACGCGTTTGACAGGCTTACCATTGGTCGATCTGCACGAAACCTCTTGGGTGTGGACCAGTGCACGCCCCCTATGACATAATCCAGCCGGGTGTCGATTGGCCACTGGGGGGCGCTATTGCAAAAAAAGCAAGTGTATCCCCTACATAATTCCACTTGGGAACATGCAATTGGACTCTTTTGATTCCTTGCAATAGTGCGAACAACTTTCCCATTACAAGTCCTATTAAAAAATGCACAGTTTATTTACAGTTAATAACAGTTTGAAATCATCACTTTTCATACTGCTCCTAGGATTTTCATACTATCATGTCAAGCAAAGTCTTATAATACTCTACAGAGTGTGAAATCAAAAAACAATCCAAAGATTTTGGATTTGAGGACACTTATACCTGCTAAATATTTTTTTAATGGACAGCATCGATACATATAATATTCATATTCTTAAAGCTCTTTCATATTTTATCCAATTCTGACCAAAATGCACAAGCCCATTCAGAATCCCATCCTGAACAAATTTGTCAAGTTTCATCTAAATCAGTTATCGTATGGCTCTACAGTGCAGTATTATATACAATGCATAAAAATGCATGTAAAGTCCCTCTGTCACCTTCTCCTTCTCACACGCACGCAAGCTGAAACTCACACACTCAGTCTCTCTCACACTCTCACCCACATTCCCCCTCCCATCTCTGTGCCCTAAGTAAACATTGCTCTGGCTACCTAGATTTCTCTGTGTCTATTAACCAGGCACACACACATACAGGCGCAAGCAGGCCTTCCTATAGCATTCACAATGACACTTCCCTAGCCATACCCACCCATATCTCAGTGACTAACACATGCTCATACAAACTGATATTTGGCTTATTTTTTGTCTCTCTCTCACACAAACACACAGACACACACACCTTTATACCTATATGTATGTATAGTTTCTATGTATACTTATGTATGTATGTATTAGTATATGTTGTCATAGTTTGAGTACATACACTACCACACACACACACACACACACTTCTACCTAAATGTATGTATAGTTTGTATGCATATCTGTCCAGTCATAACAGTCATGTCAGTCCAGTCATGTCAGTCATGTCAGTCCAGTCATATCAGTCATGTCAGTCCAGTCATGTCAGACATAAGTCAAGTCAGTCGTATCAGTCATGTCATTACAGTCATGCCAGTCATGTCACTCATTCCAGTTATGTCAGTCATATCAGTCATGTTACTTTTGTTCATCATGCCAGTGATGTCATTTCAGTCATATCAGTTATGTCAGTCATGCCAGTCATGTCAGTCATGTTATGGCAGGCTTTGCAGACTACATTCATACTTTGAATACACGGGCAGTCATGTTAGGCGTGCAAGGTGTGCAAGGAGTGAATTAACAAAGCATAGTCTCTGGCTCCCTCAATCTCTCTCTGTTGGTGATATACAGGCCCAATCATGTATGGACACATGCAGGCCTTCCTATATTGTTCACATAGATGCAGCCCTAGCCAGATGTGCTATTTCTGTGTCTCCCTTTCTGACACACGCAGATGTCATCACACACTATCTGTAGAGCACACACTGGCCAAACCCAAACAGCTTCTTTTCACTTTTAGGTCTAACGGACCTTTTGGGCTTCCTTTTGCCTATTGAGGCCAAAATATGCCTATTTGTGTGTGAACCCGCCAATCGCCGCTTGCGGCTATATTTAGGGGTCCAAGCACTGAAGGTGCTGGAACCCTATTGTATTTGTTCCGATTATTATTATTATTATTATTATTATTATTATTATTATTCTTTTTCTCCGCTAAAACGCGTTGTGCAGCCTAAACCGTAAGACCTACAGACTTCTCCTTTGGCCAACTTGTAGTACTCCTCTCCGCTACTCAGGCGCAACACGCCAGCCCGATACGACCCTAGGTGGCGCTATAGCGCACAAAAACGCATGAAAAAGTTTAAACTGGTGTTTCTCCTAAACCGTATGTCCTAGAGACAAAATGTAAACTTCATCTGATCAGGCATGTGCTCATCTAAAAAAAGTTCCATTGAAGCCATATGCTCCGCCCCTTACATGTCGAGCTAATTTGCATAATATGCAAATTTGCACACATTTTTGAGCGCGTACTAGTCCCTGGATTTTTCACATACATGCACATATGTGATATCCAGGCGCTCAGAAGAGTCTGAACTTTAATTGTTATGGAGCCAAAGTGCACATTTCTGCACATGGGCGTGGCCACATGCATCACAAGTCAAGCGTAGAAAATTCCTTCGCCAAAAATCCACATATTCTGCTATATCTCAGGCATTCTTTCACGTATTCATACCAAATTTCACACACATGTACCTACTGGGTGTCTAGACCTGCACATGCATTTTGGCAGACATGCACATCTAGGTGGCGCTATAACGGCCAAAAAACTCTCCTGCCCACACCGATTGGCCAAATAACTCCAAACTTGGTACGCATCATCTATATGCACCTATGACACAGGTCCTTGACCTGCACCATCATATGTCCAATATGGCCGCCGCTATCGACCAATAAGCTTTCAGTACACCTTTCACAAGCTTTTCATATGCCAATTTTTTTTCTGCCTTAAAACTCGTTGTGCAGCCTAAACCGTAAGACCTACAGACTTCTCCTTTGGCCAACTTGTAGTACTCCTCTCCGCTACTCAGGCGCAACACGCCAGCCCGATCCGACCATAGGTGGCGCTATAGCGCACAAAAACACATGAAAAAGTTTAAACTGGTGTTTCTCCTAAACCGTATGTCCTAGAGACAAAATGTAAACTTCACCTGATCAGGCATGTGCTCATCTAAAAAAAGTTCCATTGAAGCCATATGCTCCGCCCCTTACATGTCGAGCTAATTTGCATAATATGCAAATTTGCACACATTTTTGAGCGCGTACTAGTCCCTGGATTTTTCACATACATGCACATATGTGGTATCCAGGCGCTCACAAGAGTCTGAACTTTAATTGTTATGGAGCCAAAGTGCACATTTCTGCACATGGGCGTGGCCACATGCATCACAAGTCAAGCGTAGAAAATTTCTTCGCCAAAAATCCACATATTCTGCTGTATCTCAGGCATACTTTCATGTATTCACTCCAAATTTCACACACATGTACCTATTAGGTGTCTAGACCGGTACACACATTTTGGCAGACATGCACACCTAGGTGGCGCTATAACGGCCAAAAAACTCTCCTGCCCACACCGATTGGCCAAATAACTCCAAACTTGGTACGCATCATCTATATGCACCTATGACACAGGTCCTTGACCTGCACCATCATATGTCCAATATGGCCGCCGCTATCGACCAATCAGCTTTCAGTACACCTTTCACAAGCTTATCATATGCCAATTAACATGAAACTCACATATTATGTTCATCTACACACCCTCTAATACATATCAAAGTATGACGGGAATTGCACCACTAGGTGGCGCTATACTAGAAATTCCTGAATTACTCCTACATGCTTTCATGTAGAAGGACAATCATGATCTCATATGATTCTATGCAAAATCACTAACAACTTTGTAATTGCAAGTGCTTTGCAAAAAAGTACAGATTTTTGTGTATAATCCAATACATATAATTTACACTTTTCATACTAGTCCTAGGATTTTCACTCCATCACCTCAAATCACATATTATAATATCCAGCAGCATGTGAAATACAAAACTGGTGGAACAAATTCTAAGATTCTTGCAATTTAATATTTTTCATATGCATCACAATGGTACCGTCATGACATATGAACTGCATATTTCAAAAACTCCCCTATATAATGTCTGATTGTTATGAAAATGGACAGACACATTCAGAAGACCACTGAGGTGATATCTGCCAAGTTTGTGCCAAATCCATCCACAAATGGTTGTACTGTGAATATTTTCATTTTCTATGCTGAACATGCATGCAGATCAAAGGTCATTCTTTTCCTCAAAAGAGTTAGAGTTGAGCCTGTAATCCAGTCAGACCCATTAGCTCAATGGGTAGGGCAATGTGCTCCCAGCCACAATGCACGTGGACAACGGGGGTTCGAATCCCACGTTGGGCAGTATTCCACCATAAGTTTAAAAAGCTGCCATTTAGATTCTGTTTTTTGAGCAGGTACTTCATTCACGAACGTGCTTCATATACTTTCATGTACATTTCATAAAGCTTTACATAATGTTGTGCCAGTGGGTGCAAAATCTTGCCAAACCTCAGCTTGGACCCCGTAATTGCCGCTTGCGGCTATATTTAGGGGTCCAAGCACCAGCGGTGCTGGAACCCTATTGTAATTGTTCCGATTATTATTATTATTATTATTATTCTTTTTCTCCGCTAAAACGCGTTGTGCAGCCTAAACCGTAAGACCTACAGACTTCTCCTTTGGCCAACTTGTAGTACTCCCCTCCGCTACTCAGGCGCAACACGCCAGCCCGATCCGACCATAGGTGGCGCTATAGCGCGCAAAAACGCATGAAAAAGTTTACACAGGTGTTTCTCCTACACCGTATGTCCTAGAGATAAAATTCAAACTGCATCTGATCAGGCATGAGCTCATCTAAAAAAAGTTCCATTGAAGCTATATGCTCCGCCCCTTACATGTCGAGCTAATTTGCATAATATGCAAATACCCACACATTTTTGAGCGCGTACTAGTCCCTGGATTTTTCACATACATGCACATATGTGGTATCCAGGCGCTCACAAGAGTCTGAACTTTAATTGTTATGGAGCCAAAGTGCACATTTCTGCACATGGGCGTGGCCACATGCATCACAAGTCAAGCGTAGAAAATTCCTTCGCCAAAAATCCACATATTCTGCTGTATCTCAGGCATACTTTCATGTATTCACTCCAAATTTCACACACATGTACCTATTGGGTGTCTAGACCGGCACATACATTTTGGCAGACATGCACACCTAGGTGGCGCTATAACGGCCAAAAAACTCTCCTGCCCACACCGATTGGCCAAATAACTCCAAACTTGGTACGCATCATCTATATGCACCTATGACACAGGTCCTTGACCTGCACCATCATATGTCCAATATGGCCGCCGCTATCGACCAATCAGCTTTCAGTACACCTTTCACAAGCTTATCATATGCCAATCAACATGAAACTCACATATTATGTTCATCTACACACCCTCTAATACATATCAAAGTATGACGGGAATTGCACCACTAGGTGGCGCTATACTCGAAATTCCTGAATTACTCCTACATGCTTTCATGTAGAAGGACAATCATGATCTCATATGATTCTATGCAAAATCACTAACAACTTTGTAATTGCAAGTGCTTTGCAAAAAAGTACAGATTTTTGTGTATAATCCAATACATATAATTTACACTTTTCATACTAGTCCTAGGATTTTCACTCCATCACCTCAAATCACATATTATAATATCCAGCAGCATGTGAAATACAAAACTGGTGGAACAAATTCTAAGATTCTTGCAATTTAATATTTTTCATATGCATCACAATGGTACCGTCATGACATATGAACTGCATATTTCAAAAACTCCCCTATATAATGTCTGATTGTTATGAAAATGGACAGACACATTCAGAAGACCACTGAGGTGATATCTGCCAAGTTTGTGCCAAATCTATCCACAAATGGTTGTACTGTGAATATTTTCATTTTCTATGCTGAACATGCATGCAGACCAAAGGTCATTCTTTTCCTCAAAAGAGTTAGAGTTGAGCCTGTAATCCAGTCAGACCCATTAGCTCAATGGGTAGAGCAATGTGCTCCCAGCCACAATGCACGTGGACAACGGGGGTTCGAATCCCACGTTGGGCAGTATTCCACCATAAGTTTAAAAAGCTGCCATTTAGATTCTGTTTTTTGAGCAGGTACTTCATTCACGAACGTGCTTCATATACTTTCATGTACATTTCATAAAGCTTTACATAATGTTGTGCCAGTGGGTGCAAAATCTTGCCAAACCTCAGCTTGGACCCCGTAATTGCCGCTTGCGGCTATATTTATTATTATTATTCTTCTTTTTCTGCCCTAAAACGCGTCGTGCAGCCTAAACCGTAAGTCCTACAGACTTCTCCTTTGGCCAACTTGTAGTACTCCTCTCCGCTACTCAGGCGCAACACGCCAGCCCGATCCGACCATAGGTGGCGCTATAGCGCACAAAATCGCATGAAAAAGTTTACACAGGTGTTTCTCCTACACCGTATGTCCTAGAGATAAAATTCAAACTGCATCTGATCAGGCATGAGCTCATCTAAAAAAAGTTCCATTGAAGCTATATGCTCCGCCCCTTACATGTCGAGCTAATTTGCATAATATGCAAATACCCACACATTTTTGAGCGCGTACTAGTCCCTGGATTTTTCACATACATGCACATATGTGGTATCTAGGTGTTCAGAAGAGTCTGAACTTTAATAGTTATGGAGCCAAAGTGCACATTTCTGCACATGGGCGTGGCCACATGCATCAGAAGTCAAGCGTCGAAAATTCCTTCGCCAAAAATCCACATATTCTGCTGTATCTCAGGCATACTTTCATGTATTCACTCCAAATTTCACACACATGTACCTATTGGGTGTCTAGACCGGCACATACATTTTGGCAGACATGCACACCTAGGTGGCGCTATAACGGCCAAAAAACTCTCCTGCCCTCCATGCTTTCATGTAGAAGGACAATCATGATCTCATATGATTCTTTGCAAAATCACTAACAACTTTGTAATTGCAAGTGCTTTGCAAAAAAGTACAGATTTTTGTGTATAATCCAATACATATAATTTACACTTTTCATACTAGTCCTAGGATTTTCACTCCATCACCTCAAATCACATATTATAATATCCAGCAGCATGTGAAATACAAAACTGGTGGAACAAATTCTAAGATTCTTGCAATTTAATATTTTTCATATGCATCACAATGGTACCGTCATGACATATGAACTGCATATTTCAAAAACTCCCCTATATAATGTCTGATTGTTATGAAAATGGACAGACACATTCAGAAGACCACTGAGGTGATATCTGCCAAGTTTGTGCCAAATCCATCCACAAATGGTTGTACTGTGAATATTTTCATTTTCTATGCAGAACATGCATGCAGATCAAAGGTCATTCTTTTCCTCAAAAGAGTTAGAGTTGAGCCTATTCCAGTCAGACCCATTAGCTCAATGGGTAGAGCAATGAGCTCCCAGCCACAATGCACGTGGACAACGGGGGTTCAAATCCCATGTTGGGCAGTATTCCACCATAAGTTTAAAAAGCTGCCATTTCGATTCTGTTTTTTGAGCAGGTACTTCATTCACGAACGTGCTTCATATACTTTCATGTACATTTCATAAAGCTTTACATAATGTTGTGCCAGTGGGTGCAAAATCTTGCCAAACCTCAGCTTGGACCCCGTAATCGCCGCTTGCGGCTATATTTAGGGGTCCAAGCACCAGCGGTGCTGGAACCCTATTGTATTTGTTCCGATTATTATTATTCTTCTTTTTCTGCCCTAAAACGCATCGTGCAGCCTAAACCGTAAGTCGTACAGACTTCTCCTTTGGCCAACTGGTCAAGGACACCTCCGCTACTCAGGCACCCAACGCCAGCCATATACGCCTATAGGTGGCGCTATAGCGCACACAAACGCGCAAAAAATTTTCACGCCTACACCGTATGTCGTAAACAAAAAATTCCAATTGCATCTGATCGGCCATGTTCCATTCTACAAAAAATAAAATTGTGGCCATATGCTCCGCCCCTTAGATTTCGAGCTAATTTGCATAATATGCAAATACACACACATTTTTGAGCGCGTACTAGTCCCTGGATTTTTCACATACATGCACATATGTGATATCCAGGCGCTCAGAAGAGTCTGAACTTTAATTGTTATGGAGCCAAAGTGCACATTTCTGCACATGGGCGTGGCCACATGCATCACAAGTCAAGCGTAGAAAATTCCTTCGCCAAAAATCCACATATTCTGCTATATCTCAGGCATTCTTTCACGTATTCATACCAAATTTCACATACATGTACCTATTGGGTGTCTAGACCTGCACATACATTTTGGCAGACATGCACACCTAGGTGGCGCTATAACGGCCAAAAAACTCTCCTGCCCTCCATGCTTTCATGTAGAAGGACAATCATGATCTCATATGATTCTATGCAAAATCACTAACAACTTTGTAATTGCAAGTGCTTTGCAAAAAAGTACAGATTTTTGTGTATAATCCAATACATATAATTTACACTTTTCATACTAGTCCTAGGATTTTCACTCCATCACCTCAAATCACATATTATAATATCCAGCAGCATGTGAAATACAAAACTGGTGGAACAAATTCTAAGATTCTTGCAATTTAATATTTTTCATATGCATCACAATGGTACCGTCATGACATATGAACTGCATATTTCAAAAACTCCCCTATATAATGTCTGATTGTTATGAAAATGGACAGACACATTCAGAAGACCACTGAGGTGATATCTGCCAAGTTTGTGCCAAATCCATCCACAAATGGTTGTACTGTGAATATTTTCATTTTCTATGCTGAACATGCATGCAGATCAAAGGTCATTCTTTTCCTCAAAAGAGTTAGAGTTGAGCCTGTAATCCAGTCAGACCCATTAGCTCAATGGGTAGAGCAATGTGCTCCCAGCCACAATGCACGTGGACAACGGGGGTTCGAATCCCACGTTGGGCAGTATTCCACCATAAGTTTAAAAAGCTGCCATTTAGATTCTGTTTTTTGAGCAGGTACTTCATTCACGAACGTGCTTCATATACTTTCATGTACATTTCATAAAGCTTTACATAATGTTGTGCCAGTGGGTGCAAAATCTTGCCAAACCTCAGCTTGGACCCCGTAATTGCCGCTTGCGGCTATATTTAGGGTTCACACACGTAGTGTGGGAAACCTATTGTAATTGTCGGGTTTTTTCTTTCTTCTTATTATTATTATTATTTTTCTACTGATAAAACGCATACTGCAGCCTAGACCGTAAGGCCCAGGGAGACCAAACTTGGCAGGATGGTGTAGTCTCTTTGCGAGACCGTGCTAAAGCACAGAGACCCACATTGGCCTGATGGTGGCGCTATAGCGCACCATTTTGCGTTTTGGTCCATATCTCCCAAACCGTAGGGCCTAGAAACAAAATTCCACTTCTGATGGATTCCTTGGCTCAAGCCAAACAAAAAAGCCTCAAGAACCATTAAGCTCCGCCTACTTAGATTTTTTGCTAATTTGCATAATATGCAAAACCTACTTTTTTATACTAGTCCCTGGTTTTTTATCGGATCACCACAACCTTGGTGTCAAAATATTCAGGAGAATCTCATTATCAAAGTTGCTTAAAAACATTTTGAGATTTGCATATAGTCTGGCTGTCACATGTCAATCAATAGCTCCGAGGCGTGGCCAAATTTACTTAAACAGCCATATCTCAGCAACGCTTTGACCGATCTTCATAAAATTTTAACAGTTGTTAGGGCATATGACTCCGAGGTCACAGGTCAAAGCTGGCCACGATTGTCCAATAGGGGGCGCTATAACATGGAAAAAACTGTTTCTCAGAAACCATTAGTCACATCAAGCCAAAACTTTACAGGCATCATCAGGGGCCCAAGTGATATCAAGACACACAATGATGACATCATCACTCAAAAAACATGGCCGCCATGAGCCAATTAATTTTTATTTGAATTAATTGGCCATTTGACAGACTTACCATTGGCCAAACAACATGAAACCTCACCACTGTGCATATCTCAGGACTATGTGTCATGCTGTGCAGTTTTAAAACATTTGGCCACTAGGTGGCGCTATTTGTGAAAATCATGCATAACTCCTCCAAATTTTCACTTAGGAACATGCAACTTGTTTCTTTTTATTCCTTGCAGTAGACCTGACAACTTTGCAATTACAAGTCCTATTAAAAAATGCATACTTTTGTCACATTCATCTATTGTTTGAAAATAGCTATTTACAAACTAGTCATAGGAATTTGATCCAATTATGGAAAAATTGCTATGAGCATAATCAGTAGACTCTGTAGGTAAAAACTGATTAAAAAAATGTTGGATTTTTATTTATCTGATTGGTCCATTTTCCCATTATATCATTGTGGCCATGCCATATATGACCTATATTGCTATAACTCATAAACCATGTATGCAATCAACTCCCAATTTGAAAGGCTTTTATATCCTGAAGTCCTTGTGAGGTATGCCAAGTTTGGTTCAAATTGGCCTGTCGGGGGCGCTACAGTACCCAAAAACCTAAGAAAACATAAAATCTCATGCTGCAATCTTGTTATGCAGAATACAGACAAGTAATTGGTCTTGTATGATCCAGATCAATAAGTTCTATAACATTGCAATTGCATCTTATAACAAAAAGTGCACTGCCTGACCAGAAATGAACCTTTTAATTCACCAAAATGTCATATTGCATTACTGAGATTAATGAGATATCAGTATGGTAGTACTTGGGCTCCATCTAGTGGCCAAACATCGAAACGGACTGAAAACTATTTCTCACATGAAATACCACACAAACACACACACAAAGCTGATCTCAGCATGTGATTTAGTTCTGTGATCTAAATCATTTTGCCAATACAATTTATTTTGAACCTTTTGTGTCTTTACTGCCTCAACTGAATCTTTTTTTTTTAAATAAAGTACACTGCCTGACCAGAAATTAACCTTTTAAGTCACCAAATTGTCCTATTTCATTACTAAGATTAATGAGATATCAGTATGGTAGTACTTGGCCTCCATCTAGTGGCCATATTCCGGAACTGACTGAAAACTATTACATGAAACACCACACAAACACACACAAAGCTGATCTCAGCATGTGATTTAGTTCTGTGATCTGACTCAATTTCCCAATACACATTATTTTGATCCTTTTAGCCCTTTAGTGCCCTAATTGAACCTTTTTTTGCACATTGATTTATTAGGGTTCACACACACAGTGTGGGAAACCTATTGTTATTGTCGGGTTTTTTCTTTCTTTCTTATTATTATTTTTCTACTGATAAAACGCATACTGCAGCCTAGACCGTACGGCCCAGGGAGACCAAACTTGGCAGGATGGTGTAGTCTCTTTGCGAGACCGTGCTAAAGCACAGAGAACCACATTGGCCTGATGGTGGCGCTATAGCGCACCATTTTGTGTTTTGGTCCATATCTCCCAAACCGTAGGGCCTAGAAACAAAATTCCACTTCTGATGGATTCCTTGGCTCAATCCAAACAAAAAAGCCTCAAGAACCATTAAGCTCCGCCTACTTAGATTTTTTGCTAATTTGCATAATATGCAAAACCTACTTTTTTATACTAGTCCCTGGTTTTTTATCGGATCACCACAACCTTGGTGTCAAAATATTCAGGAGAATCTCATTATTAAAGTTGCTTAAAAACATTTTGAGATTTGCATATAGTCTGGCTGTCACATGTCAATCAATAGCTCCGAGGCGTGGCCAAATTTACTTAAACAGCCATATCTCAGCAACGCTTTGACCGATCTTCATAAAATTTTAACAGTTGTTATGGCACATGACTCCGAGGTCACAGGTCAAAGCTGGCCACGATTGTCCAATAGGGGGTGCTATAACATGGGAAAAACTGTTTCTCAGAAACCATTAGTCACATCAAGCCAAAACTTTACAGGCATCATCAGGGGCCCAAGTGATATCAAGACACACAATGATGACATCATCACTCAAAAAACATGGCCGCCATGAGCCAATAATTTTTTTTTTTAATTAATTGGCCATTTGACAGACTTACCATTGGCCAAACAACATGAAACCTCACCAGTGTGCATATCTCAGGACTATGTGTCTTGCTGTGCAGTTTTGAAACATTTGGCCACTAGGTGGCGCTATTTGTGAAAATCATGCATAACTCCTCCAAATTTTCACTTAGGAACATGCAACTTGTTTATTTTTATTCCTTGCAGTAGACCTGACAACTTTGCAATTACAAGTCCTATTAAAAAATGCATACTTTTGTCACATTCATCAATTGTTTGAAAATAGCTATTTACAAACTAGTCATAGGAATTTGATCCAATTATGGAAAAATTGCTATAAGCATAATCAGTAGACTCTGTAGGTAAAAAGTGATTAAAAGAATTTTGGATTTTTATTTTTCTGATTGGTCCATTTACCCATTATATCATTGTGGCCATGCCATTTATGACCTATATTGCTATAACTCATAAACCATGTATGCGATCAACTCCCAATTTGAATGGCTTTTATATCCTGAAGTCCTCGTGAGGTATGCCAAGTTTGGTTCAAATTGGCCTGTCGGGGGCGCTACAGTACCCAAAAACCTAAGAAAACATAAAAACTCATGCTGCAATCTTGTTATGCAGAATACAGACAATTAATTGGTCTTGTATGATCCAGATCAATAAGTTCTATAACATTGCAATTACATCTTATAACAAAAAGTGCACTGCCTGACCGGAAATGAACCTTTTAATTCACCAAAATGTCATTGCATTACTGAGATTAATGAGATATCAGTATGGTAGTACTTGGGCTCCATCTAGTGGCCAAACACCGAAACTGACTGAAAACTATTGCTCACATGAAATACCACACAAACACACACAAAGCTGATCTCAGCATGTGATTTAGTTCTGTGATCTGACTCAATTTCCCAATACACATTATTTTGATCCTTCTGGGCCTTCACATTAATTTATTTGTGCATTTTTTTCCACTCAAACAGCTTCTTTTCACATTTAGGGTCTAAAGGACCTTTTGGGCCTCTGCCTATTGAGGCCAAGAGGCCTATTCGTGTGTGAACCCGCCAATTGCCGCTTGCGGCTATATTTATTATTATTATTATTTTTCCCCCTGTAAAACGCATACTGCAGCCTAAACCGTAAGGCCCAGAAAGACCAAACTTGCCAGCAAGGTGCAGCAGGTGTGCAATGAGAGAAATAGAGACAGGGACCCACATTGGCCTGATGGTGGCGCTATAGCGCACCATTTTGCGTTTTGGTCCATATCTCCCAAACCGTAGGGCCTAGAAACAAAATTCCACTTCTGATGGATTCCTTGGCTCAAGCCAAACAAAAAAGCCTCAAGAACCATTAAGCTCCGCCTACTTAGATTTTTTGCTAATTTGCATAATATGCAAAACCTACTTTTTTGTACTAGTCCCTGGTTTTTCATCCGATCACCACAACCTTGGTGTCAAAATATTCAGGAGAGTCTCATTATCAAAGTTGCTTAAAAACATTTTGAGATTTGCATACAGTCTGGTTGTCACATGTCAATCAATAGCTCCAAGGCGTGGCCAAATTTACTTAAACAGCCATATCTCAGCAACGCTTTGACCGATCTTCATAAAATTTTAACCGTTGTTAGGGCACATGACTACGAGGTCATACGTCAAAGCTGGCCACGATTGTCCAATAGGGGGCGCTATAACATGGGAAAAACTGTTTCTCAGAAACCATTAGTCATATTAAGACAAAACTTTACATGCATCATCAGGGGCCCAAGTGGTATCAAGGCACACATTGATGACATCATCACTTAAAAAACATGGCCACCATTCACCAATTAATTGGTTTTGGCCATTTCACAGGCTTAACATAAGTACATACACATGAAACAGATATGGTATGTTCATCTACACACCCACACACATCTGAATCATTTTGGCAATATCTCCCACACTGTAGGGCCTAAGCAGAGAACTGCTAAACCACGCACGCTGGCCATTCTCACACACGCAGAGTGCCCTCCCTTCCTCCACTCCCTCCAGACTCCCCCGTCCTTCGAACAACCCAATGGCGATGCCTCCACCCCTCTCTCTTTCACATGCACTCACAAAAACACAGGCCTCTCTAAAAAATAAAATGCAAATACACATTATTTTGATCCTTTTGCGCTTTTAGTGCCTCAATTGAACCTTTTTTTGCACATTGATGTAATTATGCCTTTTTTCCACTGAAACAGCTTCTTTTCACTTTTAGGTCTAAAGGACCTTATGGGTTTCTTTTTGCCTATAGAGCCCAAGAGGCCTATTCGTGTGTGAACCCGCCAATTGCCGCTTGCGGCTATATTTAGGGGTCCAAGCACCAGCGGTGCTGGAACCCTATTGGTTTTGTTCCGATTATTATTATTATTATTAGGGGTCCAAGCACCAGCGGTGCTGGAACCCTATTGTATTTGTTCCGATTATTATTATTATTATTATTATTATTATTAGGGGTCCAAGCACCAGCGGTGCTGGAACCCTATTGGTTTTGTTCCGATTATTAGGGGTCCAAGCACCAGCGGTGCTGGAACCCTATTGGTTTTGTTCCGATTATTATTAGGGGTCCAAGCACCAGCGGTGCTGGAACCCTATTGTATTTGTTCCGATTATTATTATTCTTCTTTTTCTGCCCTAAAACGCATCGTGCAGCCTAAACCGTAAGTCGTACAGACTTCTCCTTTGGCCAACTGGTCAAGGACACCTCCGCTACTCAGGCACCCAACGCCAGCCATATACGCCTATAGGTGGCGCTATAGCGCACACAAACGCGCAAAAAATTTTCACGCCTACACCGTATGTCGTAAACAAAAAATTCCAATTGCATCTGATCGGCCATGTTCCATTCTACAAAAAATAAAATTGTGGCCATATGCTCCGCCCCTTAGATTTCGAGCTAATTTGCATAATATGCAAATACACACACATTTTTGAGCGCGTACTAGTCCCTGGATTTTTCACATACATGCACATATGTGATATCCAGGCGCTCAGAAGAGTCTGAACTTTAATTGTTATGGAGCCAAAGTGCACATTTCTGCACATGGGCGTGGCCACATGCATCACAAGTCAAGCGTAGAAAATTCCTTCGCCAAAAATCCACATATTCTGCTATATCTCAGGCATTCTTTCATGTATTCATACCAAATTTCACATACATGTACCTATTGGGTGTCTAGACCTGCACATACATTTTGGCAGACATGCACACCTAGGTGGCGCTATAACGGCCAAAAAACTCTCCTGCCCTCCATGCTTTCATGTAGAAGGACAATCATGATCTCATATGATTCTATGCAAAATCACTAACAACTTTGTAATTGCAAGTGCTTTGCAAAAAAGTACAGATTTTTGTGTATAATCCAATACATATAATTTACACTTTTCATACTAGTCCTAGGATTTTCACTCCATCACCTCAAATCACATATTATAATATCCAGCAGCATGTGAAATACAAAACTGGTGGAACAAATTCTAAGATTCTTGCAATTTAATATTTTTCATATGCATCACAATGGTACCGTCATGACATATGAACTGCATATTTCAAAAACTCCCCTATATAATGTCTGATTGTTATGAAAATGGACAGACACATTCAGAAGACCACTGAGGTGATATCTGCCAAGTTTGTGCCAAATCCATCCACAAATGGTTGTACTGTGAATATTTTCATTTTCTATGCTGAACATGCATGCAGATCAAAGGTCATTCTTTTCCTCAAAAGAGTTAGAGTTGAGCCTGTAATCCAGTCAGACCCATTAGCTCAATGGGTAGAGCAATGTGCTCCCAGCCACAATGCACGTGGACAACGGGGGTTCGAATCCCACGTTGGGCAGTATTCCACCATAAGTTTAAAAAGCTGCCATTTAGATTCTGTTTTTTGAGCAGGTACTTCATTCACGAACGTGCTTCATATACTTTCATGTACATTTCATAAAGCTTTACATAATGTTGTGCCAGTGGGTGCAAAATCTTGCCAAACCTCAGCTTGGACCCCGTAATTGCCGCTTGCGGCTATATTTAGGGTTCACACACATAGTGTGGGAAACCTATTGTTATTGCTCGGATTTTTCTTTCTTATTAGGGTTCACACACATAGTGTGGGAAACCTATTGTTATTGCTCGGATTTTTCTTTCTTATTATTAGGGTTCACACACGTAGTGTGGGAAACCTATTGTTATTGTTAGGTTTTTTCTTCTTTCTTATTATTATTATTATTTTTCTCCGCATAAAACGCATACTGCAGCCTAAACCGTAAGGCCCAGGGAGACCAAACTTGGCAGACTGGTGTAGTCTGTTTGCGGGACCGTGCTTAAGTACAGACACCCAAATTGGCCTCATGGTGGCGCTATAGCGCAGCATTTTGCGTTTGGGTTCATATCTCCCACCCCGTAGGTCGTAGAAACAAAATTCCACTTCAGGTGCATTCCTTGGCTCCAGACAAACAAAAAAGCCTCAAGAACCATTATGCTCCGCCTACTTAGATTTTTGCTAATTTGCATAATATGCAAAACCTACTTTTTCATACTAGTCCCTGGTTTTTCATCTGATCACCACAATCTTGGTGTCAAAATATTCACAAGAATCTCATTATCAAGGAACATCAACAAAACTTTGACATTGGTATACAGTCTGGTTGTCACATGTCAATCAATAGCTCTGAGGCGTGGCCAAATTGACTTCAGCAGCTATATCTCAGCAATGCTTTGACCTATCTTTATGAAAATTTATCAGTTGTTAGGGCACATGACTCAGAGGTCACAGGTCAAAGCTGGCCACGATTGTCCAATAGGGGGCGCTATAACATGGGGAAATTTGTTTCTCAGAAACCATTAGTCACATCAAGCCCAAACTTTACAGGCGTCATCAGGGGCCCAAGTGGTATCAAGGCACACAATGATGACCTCATCACTCAAAAAACATGGCCGCCATGAGCCAATTAATTTTTATTTGAATTAATTGGCCATTTGACAGACTTACCATTGGCCAATCAACATGAAACCTCATCACTGTGCATATCCCAGGACTATGTGTCATACTGTGCAGTGTTGAAACATTTGGCCACTAGGTGGCGCTATTTGTGAAAATCATGCATAACTCCTCCAAATTTTCACTTAGGAACATGCAACTTGTTTCTTTTTATACCTTGCAGTAGACCTGACAACTTTGCAATTACAAGTCCTATTAAAAAATGCATACTTTTGTCACATTCATCAATTGTTTGAAAATAGCTCTTTAAGAACTATTCCTAGGAATTTGATCCAATGATGGCAAAAATGGCATAGGCATAATCTGTAGACACTGTAGTTAACTAAATATGGAAAAAATGTTGCATTTTTATTTGTCTGATTGGTCAATTTTTCCATTATATCCTTCTGGCCATGCCATAAATGACCTTTATTGCTATAACTCATAAACCATGTAAGTGATCAACTCCCACTTTGAAAGGCTTTTATACACTGAAGTCCTTGTGAGGTAGGCCAAGTTTGGTTCAAATTGGCCTGTCGGAGGCGCTACAGTACCCAAAAACCTGAGAAATCATAAAAACTCACGCAGCAATCTTGTTATGCAGAATACAGACAAGTAATGGGGCTTGTATGATTCAGATCAATGAGGTCTATAACATTGCCATTACATCTCATAACAAAAAGTGCACTGCCTGACCAGAAATGAACCTTTTAATTCACCAAAATGTCATTGCATTACTGAGGTTAATGAGATATCAGTATGATAGTACTTGGGCTCCATCTAGTGGCCAAACACCGAAACTGACTGAAAACAATTGCTCACATGAAACACCACACAAACGCACACAATGCTGATCTCATTATGTGATTTAGTTCTGTGATCTGAATCATTTTGCCAATACACATTATTTTGATCCTTTTGGGCCTTTAGTGCCTCAGTTGAATTGAATGTTTTGTCACATTGATTTACTTATGCATTTTTTCCACTCAAACAGCTTCTATTCACTTTTGGGTCTAAAGGACCTATTGGGCTTCTTTTTGCCTATTGAGGCCAAGAGGCCAATTTGTTGGTCTAAAAGACCCTTTGGGCTTTTTTGCCTTTTTTTGTGTGAACCCGCCAATCGCCGCTTGCGGCTATATTTATTATTATTATTTTTCTCCGCATAAAACGCATACTGCAGCCTAGACCGTAAGGCCCAGGGAGACCAAACTTGGCAGACTGGTGTAGTCTGTTTGCGGGACCGTGCTAAAGTACAGAGACCCACATTGGCCTGATGGTGGCGCTATAGCGCAGCATTTTGCGTTTTGGTCCATATCTCCCACCCCGTAGGTCCTAGAAACAAAATTCCACTTCAGGTGCATTCCTTGGCTCCAGACAAACAAAAAAGCCTCAAGAACCATTAAGCTCCGCCTACTTAGATTTTTTGCTAATTTGCATAATATGCAAAACCTACTTTTTTATACTAGTCCCTGGTTTTTCATCGGATTTGTTCAATCTTGGTGTCAAAATATGCAGAAGAATCTCATTATCAATAAATTTGAACAAAATTGTTACATTTGCATACAGTGTCGTTGTGACATGTCAATCAATAGCTCTGAGGCGTGGCCAAATTCACTTCAGCAGCTATATCTCAGCAATGCTTTGACCTATCTTTATGAAAATTTATCAGTTGTTAGGGCACATGACTCAGAGGTCACAGGTCAAAGCTGGCCACGATTGTCCAATAGGGGGCGCTATAACATGGGGAAATTTGTTTCTCAGAAACTATTAGTCACATCAAGCCCAAACTTTACAGGCATCATCAGGGGCCCAAGTAGTATCAAGGCACACAATGATGACCTCATCACTCAAAAAACATGGCCGCCATGAGCCAATTAATTTTTATTTGAATTAATTGGCCATTTGACAGACTTACCATTGGCCAATCAACATGAAACCTCATCACTGTGCATATCCCAGGACTATGTGTCATACTGTGCAGTGTTGAAACATTTGGCCACTAGGTGGCGCTATTTGTGAAAATCATGCATAACTCCTCCAAATTTTCACTTAGGAACATGCAACTTGTTTCTTTTTATACCATGCAGTAGACCTGACAACTTTGCAATTACAAGTCCTATTAAAAAATGCATACTTTTGTCACATTCATCAATTGTTTGAAAATAGCTCTTTAAGAACTAGTCCTAGGAATTTGATCCAATGATGGCAAAAATGGCATAGGCATAATCTGTAGACACTGTAGTTAACTAAATAAGGAAAAAATGTTGCATTTTTATTTGTCTGATTGATCAATTTTTCCATTATATCCTTCTGGCCATGCCATAAATGACCTTTATTGCTATAACTCATAAACCATGTAAGTGATCAACTCCCAATTTGAAAGGCTTTTATACACTGAGGTCCTTGTGAGGTAGGCCAAGTTTGGTTCAAATTGGCCTGTCGGAGGCGCTACAGTACCCAAAAACCTGAGAAATCATAAAAACTCACGCAGCAATCTTGTTATGCAGAATACAGACAAGTAATGGGGCTTGTATGATTCAGATCAATGAGATCTATAACATTGCAATTACATCTCATAACAAAAAGTGCACTGCCTGACCAGAAATGAACCTTTTAATTCACCAAAATGTCATTGCATTACTGAGATCAATGAGATATCAGTATCATAGTACTTGGGCTCCATCTAGTGGCCAAACACCGAAACTGACTGAAAACAATTGCTCACATGAAACACCACACAAACGCACACAAAGCTGATCTCAGCATGTGATTTAGTTCTGTGATCTGAATCATTTTGCCAATACACATTATTTTGATCCTTTTGGGCCTTTAGTGCCTCAGTTGAATTGAATGTTTTGTCACATTGATTTACTCATGCATTTTTTCCACTCAAACAGCTTCTATTCACTTTTGGGTCTAAATGACCTATTGGGCTTCTTTTTGCCTATTGAGGCCAAGAGGCCAATTTGTTGGTCTAAAAGACCCTTTGGGCTTTTTTGCCTTTTTTTGTGTGAACCCGCCAATCGCCGCTTGCGGCTATATTTATTATTATTATTATTTTTCTCCGCATAAAACGCATACTGCAGCCTAGACCGTAAGGCCCAGGGAGACCAAACTTGGCAGACTGGTGTAGTCTGTTTGCGGGACCGTGCTAAAGTACAGAGACCCACATTGGCCTGATGGTGGCGCTATAGCGCAGCATTTTGCGTTTTGGTCCATATCTCCCACCCCGTAGGTCCTAGAAACAAAATTCCACTTCAGGTGCATTCCTTGGCTCCAGACAAACAAAAAAGCCTCAAGAACCATTAAGCTCCGCCTACTTAGATTTTTTGCTAATTTGCATAATATGCAAAACCTACTTTTTTATACTAGTCCCTGGTTTTTCATCGGATTTGTTCAATCTTGGTGTCAAAATATTCAGAAGAATCTCATTATCAATAAATTTGAACAAAATTGTTACATTTGCATACAGTGTCGTTGTGACATGTCAATCAATAGCTCTGAGGCGTGGCCAAATTCACTTCAGCAGCTATATCTCAGCAATGCTTTGACCTATCTTTATGAAAATGTATCAGTTGTTAGGGCACATGACTCAGAGGTCACAGGTCAAAGCTGGCCACGATTGTCCAATAGGGGGCGCTATAACATGGGGAAATTTGTTTCTCAGAAACCATTAGTCACATCAAGCCCAAACTTTACAGGCATCATCAGGGGCCCAAGTAGTATCAAGGCACACAATGATGACCTCATCACTCAAAAAACATGGCCGCCATGAGCCAATTAATTTTTATTTGAATTAATTGGCCATTTGACAGACTTACCATTGGCCAATCAACATGAAACCTCATCACTGTGCATATCCCAGGACTATGTGTCATACTGTGCAGTGTTGAAACATTTGGCCACTAGGTGGCGCTATTTGTGAAAATCATGCATAACTCCTCCAAATTTTCACTTAGGAACATGCAACTTGTTTCTTTTTATACCTTGCAGTAGACCTGACAACTTTGCAATTACAAGTCCTATTAAAAAATGCATACTTTTGTCACATTCATCAATTGTTTGAAAATAGCTCTTTAAGAACTAGTCCTAGGAATTTGATCCAATGATGGCAAAAATGGCATAGGCATAATCTGTAGACACTGTAGTTAACTAAATAAGGAAAAAATGTTGCATTTTTATTTGTCTGATTGGTCAATTTTTCCATTATATCCTTCTGGCCATGCCATAAATGACCTTTATTGCTATAACTCATAAACCATGTAAGTGATCAACTCCCAATTTGAAAGGCTTTTATACACTGAGGTCCTTGTGAGGTAGGCCAAGTTTGGTTCAAATTGGCCTGTCGGAGGCGCTACAGTACCCAAAAACCTGAGAAATCATAAAAACTCACGCAGCAATCTTGTTATGCAGAATACAGACAAGTAATGGGGCTTGTATGATTCAGATCAATGAGATCTATAACATTGCAATTACATCTCATAACAAAAAGTGCACTGCCTGACCAGAAATGAACCTTTTAATTCACCAAAATGTCATTGCATTACTGAGATTAATGAGATATCAGTATCATAGTACTTGGGCTCCATCTAGTGGCCAAACACCGAAACTGACTGAAAACAATTGCTCACATGAAACACCACACAAACGCACACAAAGCTGATCTCAGCATGTGATTTAGTTCTGTGATCTGAATCATTTTGCCAATACACATTATTTTGATCCTTTTGGGCCTTTAGTGCCTCAGTTGAATTGAATGTTTTGTCACATTGATTTACTTATGCATTTTTTCCACTCAAACAGCTTCTATTCACTGTTGGGTCTAAAGGACCTATTGGGCTTCCTTTTGCCTATTGAGGCCAAGAGGCCAATTTGTTGGTCTAAAAGACCCTTTGGGCTTTTTTGCCTTTTTTTGTGTGAACCCGCCAATCGCCGCTTGCGGCTATATTTAGGGTTCACACACGTAGTGTGGGAAACCTATTGTAATTGTCGGGTTTTTTCTTTCTTATTATTATTATTATTATTATTTTTCTCCGCATAAAACGCATACTGCAGCCTAGACCGTAAGGCCCAGAGACACCAAACTTGGCAGAATGGTGTAGTCTCTTTGCGAGACCGTGCTAAAGCACAGAGACCCACATTGGCCTGATGGTGGCGCTATAGCGCACCATTTTGCGTTTTGGTCCATATCTCCCAAACCGTAGGGCCTAGAAACAAAATTCCACTTCTGATGGATTCCTTGGCTCAAGCCAAACAAAAAAGCCTCAAGAACCATTAAGCTCCGCCTACTTAGATTTTTTGCTAATTTGCATAATATGCAAAACCTACTTTTTTATACTAGTCCCTGGTTTTTTATCGGATCACCACAACCTTGGTGTCAAAATATTCAGGAGAATCTCATTATCAAAGTTGCTTAAAAACATTTTGAGATTTGCATATAGTCTGGCTGTCACATGTCAATCAATAGCTCCGAGGCGTGGCCAAATTTACTTAAACAGCCATATCTCAGCAACGCTTTGACCGATCTTCATAAAATTTTAACCGTTGTTAGGGCACATGACTACGAGGTCATACGTCAAAGCTGGCCACGATTGTCCAATAGGGGGCGCTATAACATGGGAAAAACTGTATCTCAGAAACCATTAGTCACATCAAGCCAAAACTTTACAGGCATCATCAGGGGCCCAAGTGATATCAAGACACGCAATGATGACATCATCACTCAAAAAACATGGCCGCCATGAGCCAATTAATTTTTATTTGAATTAATTGGCCATTTGACAGACTTACCATTGGCCAAACAACATGAAACCTCACCACTGTGCATATCCCAGGACTATGTGTCATGCTGTGCAGTTTTAAAACATTTGGCCACTAGGTGGCGCTATTTGTGAAAATCATGCATAACTCCTCCAAATTTTCACTTAGGAACATGCAACTTGTTTCTTTTTATTCCTTGCAGTAGACCTGACAACTTTGCAATTACAAGTCCTATTAAAAAATGCATACTTTTGTCACATTCATCTATTGTTTGAAAATAGCTATTTACAAACTAGTCATAGGAATTTGATCCAATTATGGAAAAATTGCTATGAGCATAATCAGTAGACTCTGTAGGTAAAAACTGATTAAAAAAATGTTGGATTTTTATTTATCTGATTGGTCCATTTTCCCATTATATCATTGTGGCCATGCCATATATGACCTATATTGCTATAACTCATAAACCATGTATGCAATCAACTCCCAATTTGAAAGGCTTTTATATCCTGAAGTCCTTGTGAGGTATGCCAAGTTTGGTTCAAATTGGCCTGTCGGGGGCGCTACAGTACCCAAAAACCTAAGAAAACATAAAAACTCATGCTGCAATCTTGTTATGCAGAATACAGACAAGTAATTGGTCTTGTATGATCCAGATCAATAAGTTCTATAACATTGCAATTGCATCTTATAACAAAAAGTGCACTGCCTGACCAGAAATGAACCTTTTAATTCACCAAAATGTCTTATTGCATTACTGAGATTAATGAGATATCAGTATGGTGGTACTTGGGCTCCATCTAGTGGCCAAACATCAGAACGGACTGAAAACTATTGCTCACGTGAAACACCACACAAACACACACACAAAGCTGATCTCAGCATGTGATTTAGTTCTGTGATTTGAATCATTTTGCCAATACACATTATTTTGATCCTTTTGGGCCTTTAGTGCCCCAATTGAAAATTTTTTTGCACATTGATTTATTTGTGCATTTTTTCCACTCAAACAGCTTCTTTTGGGTCTAAAGGACCTATTGGGTCTATTGCCTATTGAAGCCAAGTGGCCTATTCGTGTGTGAACCCGCCAATTGCCGCTTGTTATTAGGGTTCACACACACAGTGTGGGAAACCTATTGTAATTGCTGAAGTTTTTCTTATTATTATTTTTCCCCCTGTAAAACGCATACTGCAGCCTAGACAGTAAGGCCCAGAAAGACCAAACTTGGCAACAAGGTGCAGCAGGTGTGCAATGAGAGAAATAGAGACAGGGACCCACATTGGCCTGATGGTGGCGCTATAGCGCAGCATTTTGCGTTTTGGTCCATATCTCCCACAACGTAGGGCCTAGAAACAAAATTCCACTTCTGTTGGATTCCTTGGGTCAAGGCAAATAAAAAATAAATTTGAACTATTAAGCTCCGCCTACTTAGATTTTTTGCTAATTTGCATAATATGCAAAACCTACTTTTTTGTACTAGTCCCTGGTTTTTCATCGGATCACCACAACCTTGGTGTCAAAATATTCAGGAGAATCTCATTATCAAAGTTGCTTAAAAACATTTTGAGATTTGCATACAGTCTGGTTGTCACATGTCAATCAATAGCTCCAAGGCGTGGCCAAATTTACTTAAACAGCCATATCTCAGCAACACTTTGATGGATCTTCATAAAATTTTAACAGTTGTTAGGGCACATGACTCCGAGGTTATAGGTCAAAGCTGGCCACGATTGTCCACTAGGGGGCGCTATAACATGGGAAAAACTGTATCTCAGAAACCATTAGTCACATCAAGCCAAAACTTTACAGGCATCATCAGGGGCCCAAGTGATATCAAGACACACAATGATGACATCATCACTCAAAAAACATGGCCGCCATGAGCCAATTAATTTTTATTTGAATTAATTGGCCATTTGACAGACTTACCATTGGCCAAACAACATGAAACCTTACCACTGTGCATATCTCAGGACTATGTGTCATGCTGTGCAGTTTTAAAACATTTGGCCACAAGGTGGCGCTATTTGTGAAAATCATGCATAACTCCTCCAAATTTTCACTTAGGAACATGCAACTTGCTTCTTTTTATTCCTTGCCGTAGACCTGACAACTTTGCAATTGCAAGTCCTAAAAAAAAATGCATACTTTTGTCACATTCATCTATTGTTTGAAAATAGCTATTTACAAACTAGTCATAGGAATTTGATCCAATTATGGAAAAATTGCTATGAGCATAATCAGTAGACTCTGTAGGTAAAAACTGATTAAAAAAATGTTGGATTTTTATTTATCTGATTGGTCCATTTTCCCATTATATCATTGTGGCCATGCCATATATGACCTATATTGCTATAACTCATAAACCATGTATGCAATCAACTCCCAATTTGAAAGGCTTTTATATCCTGAAGTCCTTGTGAGGTATGCCAAGTTTGGTTCAAATTGGCCTGTCGGGGGCGCTACAGTACCCAAAAACCTAAGAAAACATAAAAACTCATGCTGCAATCTTGTTATGCAGAATACAGACAAGTAATTGGTCTTGTATGATCCAGATCAATAAGTTCTATAACATTGCAATTGCATCTTATAACAAAAAGTGCACTGCCTGACCAGAAATGAACCTTTTAATTCACCAAAATGTCTTATTGCATTACTGAGATTAATGAGATATCAGTATGGTGGTACTTGGGCTCCATCTAGTGGCCAAACATCAGAACGGACTGAAAACTATTGCTCACGTGAAACACCACACAAACACACACACAAAGCTGATCTCAGCATGTGATTTAGTTCTGTGATTTGAATCATTTTGCCAATACACATTATTTTGATCCTTTTGGGCCTTTAGTGCCCCAATTGAAAATTTTTTTGCACATTGATTTATTTGTGCATTTTTTCCACTCAAACAGCTTCTTTTGGGTCTAAAGGACCTATTGGGTCTATTGCCTATTGAAGCCAAGTGGCCTATTCGTGTGTGAACCCGCCAATTGCCGCTTGTTATTAGGGTTCACACACACAGTGTGGGAAACCTATTGTAATTGCTGAAGTTTTTCTTATTATTATTTTTCCCCCTGTAAAACGCATACTGCAGCCTAGACAGTAAGGCCCAGAAAGACCAAACTTGGCAACAAGGTGCAGCAGGTGTGCAATGAGAGAAATAGAGACAGGGACCCACATTGGCCTGATGGTGGCGCTATAGCGCAGCATTTTGCGTTTTGGTCCATATCTCCCACAACGTAGGGCCTAGAAACAAAATTCCACTTCTGTTGGATTCCTTGGGTCAAGGCAAATAAAAAATAAATTTGAACTATTAAGCTCCGCCTACTTAGATTTTTTGCTAATTTGCATAATATGCAAAACCTACTTTTTTGTACTAGTCCCTGGTTTTTCATCGGATCACCACAACCTTGGTGTCAAAATATTCAGGAGAATCTCATTATCAAAGTTGCTTAAAAACATTTTGAGATTTGCATACAGTCTGGTTGTCACATGTCAATCAATAGCTCCAAGGCGTGGCCAAATTTACTTAAACAGCCATATCTCAGCAACACTTTGATGGATCTTCATAAAATTTTAACAGTTGTTAGGGCACATGACTCCGAGGTTATAGGTCAAAGCTGGCCACGATTGTCCACTAGGGGGCGCTATAACATGGGAAAAACTGTATCTCAGAAACCATTAGTCACATCAAGCCAAAACTTTACAGGCATCATCAGGGGCCCAAGTGATATCAAGACACACAATGATGACATCATCACTCAAAAAACATGGCCGCCATGAGCCAATTAATTTTTATTTGAATTAATTGGCCATTTGACAGACTTACCATTGGCCAAACAACATGAAACCTTACCACTGTGCATATCTCAGGACTATGTGTCATGCTGTGCAGTTTTAAAACATTTGGCCACAAGGTGGCGCTATTTGTGAAAATCATGCATAACTCCTCCAAATTTTCACTTAGGAACATGCAACTTGCTTCTTTTTATTCCTTGCCGTAGACCTGACAACTTTGCAATTGCAAGTCCTAAAAAAAAATGCATACTTTTGTCACATTCATCTATTGTTTGAAAATAGCTATTTACAAACTAGTCATAGGAATTTGATCCAATTATGGAAAAATTGCTATGAGCATAATCAGTAGACTCTGTAGGTAAAAACTGATTAAAAAAATGTTGGATTTTTATTTATCTGATTGGTCCATGTTCCCATTATATCATTGTGGCCATGCCATATATGACCTATATTGCTATAACTCATAAACCATGTATGCAATCAACTCCCAATTTGAAAGGCTTTTATATCCTGAAGTCCTTGTGAGGTATGCCAAGTTTGGTTCAAATTGGCCTGTCGGGGGCGCTACAGTACCCAAAAACCTAAGAAAACATAAAAACTCATGCTGCAATCTTGTTATGCAGAATACAGACAAGTAATTGGTCTTGTATGATCCAGATCAATAAGTTCTATAACATTGCAATTGCATCTTATAACAAAAAGTGCACTGCCTGACCAGAAATGAACCTTTTAATTCACCAAAATGTCATTGCATTACTGATATTAATGAGATATCAGTATGATAGTACTTGGGCTCCATCTAGTGGCCAAACACCGAAACTGACTGAAAACTATTGCTCACATGAAACACCACACAAACACACACAAAGCTGATCTCAGCATGTGATTTAGTTCTGTGATCTGAATCATTTTGCCAATACACATTATTTTGATCCTTTTCGGCCTTTAGTGCCTCAACTGAATCTTTTTTTTTTACATAAAGTACACAGCCTGACCAGAAACGAACCTTTTAATTCACCAAAATATCCTATTTCATTACTGACATTAATGAGATATCAGTATGGTAGTACTTGGCCTCCATCTAGTGGCCATATTCTGACTGAAAACTATTGCTCACATGAAATACCACACAAACACACACAAAGCTGATCTCAGCATGTGATTTAGTTCTGTGATCTGAATTATTTTGCCAATGCACATTATTTTGATCCTTTTAGCCCTTTAGTGCCCCAATTGAACCTTTTTTTGCACATTGATTTATTTGTGCATTTTTTCCACTCAAACAGCTTCTTTTTCACATTTAGGGTCTAAAGGACCTTTGCCTTTGCCTATTGAGGCCAAGAGGCCTATTCGTGTGTGAACCCGCCAATTGCCGCTTGCGGCTATATTGGCAATTATAATTGCTTAGATAATAATCTAAAACTGTAACTAGAGCCTACGGCATACATCCTACAACCATGAAACTTGGCAGAAAGGTGTAGTCTCTTTGCAAGACCGAGCACAAGTACAGAGACCCATATTGGCCTGATGGTGGCGCTATAGCGCACCATTTTGCGTTTTGGTCCATATCTCCCACACCGTAGGTCCTAGAAACAAAATTCCACTTCTGATGGATTCCTTGGCTCCAGACAAACAAAAAAGCCTCAAGAACCATTAAGCTCCGCCTACTTAGATTTTTTGCTAATTTGCATAATATGCAAAACCTACTTTTTTATACTAGTCCCTGGTTTTTCATCGGATCACCACAACCTTGGTGTCAAAATATTCAGGAGAATCTCATTATCAAAGTTGCTTAAAAACATTTTGAGATTTGCATACAGTCTGGTTGTCACATGTCAATCAATAGCTCCGAGGCGTGGCCAAATTTACTTAAACAGCTATATCTCAGCAACGCTTTGACCAATCTTTATAAAAATTTAACAGTTGTTAGGGCACATGACTCAGAGGTCACAGGTCAAAGCTGGCCACGATTGTCCAATAGGGGGCGCTATAACATGGGAAAAACTGTTTCTCAGAAACCATTAGTCATATTAAGACAAAACTTTACATGCATCATCAGGGGCCCAAGTGGTATCAAGGCACACATTGATGACATCATCACTTAAAAAACATGGCCACCATTCACCAATTAATTGGTTTTGGCCATTTCACAGGCTTAACATAAGTACATACACATGAAACAGATATGGTATGTTCATCTACACACCCACACACATCTGAATCATTTTGGCAATATCTCCCACACTGTAGGGCCTAAGCAGAGAACTGCTAAACCACGCACGCTGGCCATTCTCACACATGCAGAGTGCCCTCCCTTCCTCCACTCCCTCCAGACTCCCCCGTCCTTCGAACAACCCAATGCCGATGCCTCCACCCCTCTCTCTTTCACATGCACTCACAAAAACACAGGCCTCTCTAAAAAATAAAACGCAAATACACATTATTTTGATCCTTTTGGGCTTTTAGTGCCTCAATTGAACCTTTTTTTGCACATTGATGTAATTATGCATTTTTTCCACTGAAACAGCTTCTTTTCACTTTTAGGTCTAAAGGACCTTATGGGTTTCTTTTTGCCTATAGAGCCCAAGAGGCCTATTTGTGTGTGAACCCGCCAATTGCCGCTTGCGGCTATATTGGCAATTATAATTGCTTAGATAATAATCTAAAACTGTAACTACAGCCTACGGCATACATCCTACAACCATGAAACTTGGCAGAAAGGTGTAGTCTCTTTGCAAGACCGAGCACAAGTACAGAGACCCATATTGGCCTGATGGTGGCGCTATAGCGCACCATTTTGCATTTTGGTCCATATCTCCCACACCGTAGGTCCTAGAAACAAAATTCCACTTCAGGTGCATTCCTTGGCCCCAGACAAACAAAAAAGCCTCAAGAACCATTAAGCTCCGCCTACTTAGATTTTTTGCTAATTTGCATAATATGCAAAACCTACTTTTTTATACTAGTCCCTGGTTTTTCATCGGATCACCACAACCTTGGTGTCAAAATATTCAGGAGAATCTCATTATCAAAGTTGCTTAAAAACATTTTGAGATTTGCATACAGTCTGGTTGTCACATGTTAATCAATAGCTCCAAGGCGTGGCCAAATTTACTTAAACAGCTATATCTCAGCAACGCTTTGACCAATCTTTATAAAAATTTATCAGTTATCAGGGCACATGACTCAGAGGTCACAGGTCAAAGCTGGCCACGATTGTCCAATAGGGGGCGCTATAACATGGGAAAAACTGTTTCTCAGAAACCATTAGTCATATTAAGACAAAACTTTACATGCATCATCAGGGGCCCAAGTGGTATCAAGGCACACATTGATGACATCATCACTTAAAAAACATGGCCACCATTCACCAATTAATTGGTTTTGGCCATTTCACAGGCTTAACATAAGTACATACACATGAAACAGATATGGTATGTTCATCTACACACCCACACACATCTGAATCATTTTGGCAATATCTCCCACACTGTAGGGCCTAAGCAGAGAACTGCTAAACCACGCACGCTGGCCATTCTCACACACGCAGAGTGCCCTCCCTTCCTCCACTCCCTCCAGACTCCCCCGTCCTTCGAACAACCCAATGGCGATGCCTCCACCCCTCTCTCTTTCACATGCACTCACAAAAACACAGGCCTCTCTAAAAAATAAAATGCAAATACACATTATTTTGATCCTTTTGCGCTTTTAGTGCCTCAATTGAACCTTTTTTTGCACATTGATGTAATTATGCCTTTTTTCCACTGAAACAGCTTCTTTTCACTTTTAGGTCTAAAGGACCTTATGGGTTTCTTTTTGCCTATAGAGCCCAAGAGGCCTATTCGTGTGTGAACCCGCCAATTGCCGCTTGCGGCTATATTTAGGGGTCCAAGCACCAGCGGTGCTGGAACCCTATTGGTTTTGTTCCGATTATTATTATTATTATTAGGGGTCCAAGCACCAGCGGTGCTGGAACCCTATTGTATTTGTTCCGATTATTATTATTATTATTATTATTATTATTAGGGGTCCAAGCACCAGCGGTGCTGGAACCCTATTGGTTTTGTTCCGATTATTAGGGGTCCAAGCACCAGCGGTGCTGGAACCCTATTGGTTTTGTTCCGATTATTATTAGGGGTCCAAGCACCAGCGGTGCTGGAACCCTATTGTATTTGTTCCGATTATTATTATTCTTCTTTTTCTGCCCTAAAACGCATTGTGCAGCCTAAACCGTAAGTCGTACAGACTTCTCCTTTGGCCAACTGGTCAAGGACACCTCCGCTACTCAGGCACCCAACGCCAGCCATATACGCCTATAGGTGGCGCTATAGCGCACACAAACGCGCAAAAAATTTTCACGCCTACACCGTATGTCGTAAACAAAAAATTCCAATTGCATCTGATCGGCCATGTTCCATTCTACAAAAAATAAAATTGTGGCCATATGCTCCGCCCCTTAGATTTCGAGCTAATTTGCATAATATGCAAATACACACACATTTTTGAGCGCGTACTAGTCCCTGGATTTTTCACATACATGCACATATGTGATATCCAGGCGCTCAGAAGAGTCTGAACTTTAATTGTTATGGAGCCAAAGTGCACATTTCTGCACATGGGCGTGGCCACATGCATCACAAGTCAAGCGTAGAAAATTCCTTCGCCAAAAATCCACATATTCTGCTATATCTCAGGCATTCTTTCACGTATTCATACCAAATTTCACATACATGTACCTATTGGGTGTCTAGACCTGCACATACATTTTGGCAGACATGCACACCTAGGTGGCGCTATAACGGCCAAAAAACTCTCCTGCCCTCCATGCTTTCATGTAGAAGGACAATCATGATCTCATATGATTCTATGCAAAATCACTAACAACTTTGTAATTGCAAGTGCTTTGCAAAAAAGTACAGATTTTTGTGTATAATCCAATGCATATAATTTACACTTTTCATACTAGTCCTAGGATTTTCACTCCATCACCTCAAATCACATATTATAATATCCAGCAGCATGTGAAATACAAAACTGGTGGAAGAAATTCTAAGATTCTTGCAATTTAATATTTTTCATATGCATCACAATGGTACCGTCATGACATATGAACTGCATATTTCAAAAACTCCCCTATATAATGTCTGATTGTTATGAAAATGGACAGACACATTCAGAAGACCACTGAGGTGATATCTGCCAAGTTTGTGCCAAATCCATCCACAAATGGTTGTACTGTGAATATTTTCATTTTCTATGCAGAACATGCATGCAGATCAAAGGTCATTCTTTTCCTCAAAAGAGTTAGAGTTGAGCCTATTCCAGTCAGACCCATTAGCTCAATGGGTAGAGCAATGTGCTCCCAGCCACAATGCACGTGTACAACGGGGGTTCGAATCCCACGTTGGGCAGTATTCCACCATAAGTTTAAAAAGCTGCAATTTAGATTCTGTTTTTTGAGCAGGTACTTCATTCACGAACGTGCTTCATATACTTTCATGTACATTTCATATACCTTTACATGATGTACCAGTGGGTGCAAAATCTTGCCAAACCTCAGCTTGGACCCCGTAATTGCCGCTTGCGGCTATATTTATTATTATTATTAGGGTTCACACACATAGTGTGGGAAACCTATTGTTATTGCTCGGATTTTTCTTTCTTATTATTATTATTATTTTTCTCCGCATAAAACGCATACTGCAGCCTAGACCGTAAGGCCCAGGGAGACCAAACTTGGCAGACTGGTGTAGTCTGTTTGCGGGACCGTGCTAAAGTACAGAGACCCACATTGGCCTGATGGTGGCGCTATAGCGCAGCATTTTGCGTTTTGGTCCATATCTCCCACCCCGTAGGTCCTAGAAACAAAATTCCACTTCAGGTGCATTCCTTGGCTCCAGACAAACAAAAAAGCCTCAAGAACCATTAAGCTCCGCCTACTTAGATTTTTTGCTAATTTGCATAATATGCAAAACCTACTTTTTTATACTAGTCCCTGGTTTTTCATCGGATTTGTTCAATCTTGGTGTCAAAATATGCAGAAGAATCTCATTATCAATAAATTTGAACAAAATTGTTACATTTGCATACAGTGTCGTTGTGACATGTCAATCAATAGCTCTGAGGCGTGGCCAAATTCACTTCAGCAGCTATATCTCAGCAATGCTTTGACCTATCTTTATGAAAATGTATCAGTTGTTAGGGCACATGACTCAGAGGTCACAGGTCAAAGCTGGCCACGATTGTCCAATAGGGGGCGCTATAACATGGGGAAATTTGTTTCTCAGAAACTATTAGTCACATCAAGCCCAAACTTTACAGGCATCATCAGGGGCCCAAGTAGTATCAAGGCACACAATGATGACCTCATCACTCAAAAAACATGGCCGCCATGAGCCAATTAATTTTTATTTGAATTAATTGGCCATTTGACAGACTTACCATTGGCCAATCAACATGAAACCTCATCACTGTGCATATCCCAGGACTATGTGTCATACTGTGCAGTGTTGAAACATTTGGCCACTAGGTGGCGCTATTTGTGAAAATCATGCATAACTCCTCCAAATTTTCACTTAGGAACATGCAACTTGTTTCTTTTTATACCATGCAGTAGACCTGACAACTTTGCAATTACAAGTCCTATTAAAAAATGCATACTTTTGTCACATTCATCAATTGTTTGAAAATAGCTCTTTAAGAACTAGTCCTAGGAATTTGATCCAATGATGGCAAAAATGGCATAGGCATAATCTGTAGACACTGTAGTTAACTAAATAAGGAAAAAATGTTGCATTTTTATTTGTCTGATTGGTCAATTTTTCCATTATATCCTTCTGGCCATGCCATAAATGACCTTTATTGCTATAACTCATAAACCATGTAAGTGATCAACTCCCAATTTGAAAGGCTTTTATACACTGAGGTCCTTGTGAGGTAGGCCAAGTTTGGTTCAAATTGGCCTGTCGGAGGCGCTACAGTACCCAAAAACCTGAGAAATCATAAAAACTCACGCAGCAATCTTGTTATGCAGAATACAGACAAGTAATGGGGCTTGTATGATTCAGATCAATGAGATCTATAACATTGCAATTACATCTCATAACAAAAAGTGCACTGCCTGACCAGAAATGAACCTTTTAATTCACCAAAATGTCATTGCATTACTGAGATCAATGAGATATCAGTATCATAGTACTTGGGCTCCATCTAGTGGCCAAACACCGAAACTGACTGAAAACAATTGCTCACATGAAACACCACACAAACGCACACAAAGCTGATCTCAGCATGTGATTTAGTTCTGTGATCTGAATCATTTTGCCAATACACATTATTTTGATCCTTTTGGGCCTTTAGTGCCTCAGTTGAATTGAATGTTTTGTCACATTGATTTACTTATGCATTTTTTCCACTCAAACAGCTTCTATTCACTGTTGGGTCTAAAGGACCTATTGGGCTTCCTTTTGCCTATTGAGGCCAAGAGGCCAATTTGTTGGTCTAAAAGACCCTTTGGGCTTTTTTGCCTTTTTTTGTGTGAACCCGCCAATCGCCGCTTGCGGCTATTTAGGGTTCACACACGTAGTGTGGGAAACCTATTGTAATTGCTGAGATTTTTCTTATTATTATTATTATTATTTTTCCCCCTGTAAAACGCATACTGCAGCCTAGACCGTAAGGCCCAGAAAGACCAAACTTGCCAGCAAGGTGCAGCAGGTGTGCAATGAGAGAAATAGAGACAGGGACCCACATTGGCCTGATGGTGGCGCTATAGCGCACCATTTTGCGTTTTGGTCCATATCTCTCAAACCGTAGGGCCTAGAAACAAAATTCCACTTCTGATGGATTCCTTGGCTCAAGCCAAACAAAAAAGCCTCAAGAACCATTAAGCTCCGCCTACTTAGATTTTTTGCTAATTTGCATAATATGCAAAACCTACTTTTTTGTACTAGTCCCTGGTTTTTCATCGGATCACCACAACCTTGGTGTCAAAATATTCAGGAGAATCTCTTTATCAAAGTTGCTTAAAAACATTTTGAGATTTGCATACAGTCTGGTTGTCACATGTCAATCAATAGCTCCGAGGCGTGGCCAAATTTACTTAAACAGCCATATCTCAGCAACGCTTTGACCGATCTTCATAAAATTTTAACCGTTGTTAGGGCACATGACTACGAGGTCATACGTCAAAGCTGGCCACGATTGTCCAATAGGGGGCGCTATAACATGGGAAAAACTGTATCTCAGAAACCATAAGTCACATCAAGCCAAAACTTTACAGGCATCATCAGGGGCCCAAGTGATATCAAGACACACAATGATGACATCATCACTCAAAAAACATGGCCGCCATGAGCCAATTAATTTTTATTTGAATTAATTGGCCATTTGACAGACTTACCATTGGCCAAACAACATGAAACCTCACCACTGTGCATATCCCAGGACTATGTGTCATGCTGTGCAGTTTTAAAACATTTGGCCACTAGGTGGCGCTATTTGTGAAAATCATGCATAACTCCTCCAAATTTTCACTTAGGAACATGCAACTTGTTTCTTTTTATTCCTTGCAGTAGACCTGACAACTTTGCAATTACAAGTCCTATTAAAAAATGCATACTTTTGTCACATTCATCTATTGTTTGAAAATAGCTATTTACAAACTAGTCATAGGAATTTGATCCAATTATGGAAAAATTGCTATGAGCATAATCAGTAGACTCTGTAGGTAAAAACTGATTAAAAAAATGTTGGATTTTTATTTATCTGATTGGTCCATTTTCCCATTATATCATTGTGGCCATGCCATATATGACCTATATTGCTATAACTCATAAACCATGTATGCAATCAACTCCCAATTTGAAAGGCTTTTATATCCTGAAGTCCTTGTGAGGTATGCCAAGTTTGGTTCAAATTGGCCTGTCGGGGGCACTAGAGTACCCAAAAACCTAAGAAAACATAAAAACTCATGCTGCAATCTTGTTATGCAGAATACAGACAAGTAATTGGTCTTGTATGATCCAGATCAATAAGTTCTATAACATTGCATTTACATCTTATAACAAAAAGTGCACTGCCTGACCGGAAATGAACCTTTTAATTCACCAAAATGTCATTGCATTACTGAGATTAATGAGATATCAGTATGGTAGTACTTGGGCTCCATCTAGTGGCCAAACACCGAAACTGACTGAAAACTATTGCTCACATGAAATACCACACAAACACACACAAAGCTGATTTCAGCATGTGATTTAGTTCTGTGATTTGAATCATTTTGCCAATACAAATTATTTTGATCCTTTTGGGCCTTTAGTGCCCCAATTGAACATTTTTTTGCACATTGATTTATTTGTGCATTTTTTCCACTCAAACAGCTTCTTTTGGGTCTAAAGGACCTATTGGGTCTATTGCCTATTGAAGCCAAGTGGCCTATTCGTGTGTGAACCCGCCAATTGCCGCTTGCGGCTATATTTATTATTATTATTAGGGGTCCAAGCACCAGCGGTGCTGGAACCCTATTGTAATTGTTCTGATTATTATTATTATTATTATTATTATTATTATTATTATTATTATTATTATTCTTTTTCTCCGCTAAAACGCGTTGTGCAGCCTAAACCGTAAGACCTACAGACTTCTCCTTTGGCCAACTTGTAGTACTCCTCTCCGCTACTCAGGCGCAACACGCCAGCCCGATCCGACCATAGGTGGCGCTATAGCGCACACAAACGCATGAAAAAGTTTAAACAGGTGTTTCTCCTAAACCGTATGTCCTAGAGACAAAATGTAAACTTCATCTGATCAGGCATGTGCTCATCTAAAAAAAGTTTCATTGAAGCCATATGCTCCGCCCCTTACATGTCGAGCTAATTTGCATAACATGCAAATACGCACACATTTTTGAGCGCGAACTAGTCCCTGGATTTTTCACATACATGCACATATGCGGTATCCAGGCGCTCACAAGAGTCTGAACTTTAATTGTTATGGAGCCAAAGTGCACATTTCTGCACATGGGCGTGGCCACATGCATCAGAAGTCAAGCGTCGAAAATTCCTTCGCCAAAAATCCACATATTCTGCTGTATCTCAGGCATACTTTCATGTATTCACTCCAAATTTCACACACATGTACCTATTGGGTGTCTAGACCGGCACATACATTTTGGCAGACATGCACACCTAGGTGGCGCTATAACGGCCAAAAAACTCTCCTGCCCACACCGATTGGCCAAATAACTCCAAACTTGGTACGCATCATCTATATGCACCTATGACACAGGTCCTTGACCTGCACCATCATATGTCCAATATGGCCGCCGCTATCGACCAATCAGCTTTCAGTACACCTTTCACAAGCTTTTCATATGCCAATTTTTTTTCTGCCTTAAAACGCGTTGTGCAGCCCAAACCGTAAGACCTACAGACTTCTCCTTTGGCCAACTTGTAGTACTCCTCTCCGCTACTCAGGCGCAACACGCCAGCCCGATCCGACCATAGGTGGCGCAATAGCGCACAAAAACGCATGAAAAAGTTTAAACTGGTGTTTCTCCTAAACCGTATGTCCTAGAGACAAAATGTAAACTTCACCTGATCAGGCATGTGCTCATCTAAAAAAAGTTCCATTGAAGCTATATGCTCCGCCCCTTACATGTCGAGCTAATTTGCATAATATGCAAATTTGCACACATTTTTGAGCGCGTACTAGTCCCTGGATTTTTCACATACATGCACATATGTGGTATCCAGGCGCTCACAAGAGTCTGAACTTTAATTGTTATGGAGCCAAAGTGCACATTTCTGCACATGGGCGTGGCCACATGCATCACAAGTCAAGCGTAGAAAATTCCTTCGCCAAAAATCCACATATTCTGCTGTATCTCAGGCATACTTTCATGTATTCACTCCAAATTTCACACACATGTACCTATTGGGTGTCTAGACCGGTACATACATTTTGGCAGACATGCACACCTAGGTGGCGCTATAACGGCCAAAAAACTCTCCTGCCCACACCGATTGGCCAAATAACTCCAAACTTGGTACGCATCATCTATATGCACCTATGACACAGGTCCTTGACCTGCACCATCATATGTCCAATATGGCCGCCGCTATCGACCAATCAGCTTTCAGTTCACATTTCACAAGCTTATCATATGCCAATCAACATGAAACTCACATATTATGTTCATCTACACACCCTCTAAGACATACTCAAGTATGACGGGAATTGCACCACTAGGTGGCGCTATACTAGAATTTCCTGAATTACCCCTACATCTTTCTTATACATGCACACACATGCAATGGCCTACCTATAGGTTTCATATACAATTGCTTCACCCATACCTACCCAGTGATTACACACACATGCTTACGCATCTCAGGCGTGCCAGATGGTGCCCATACCCTGCGCTTGGACCCCGTAATTGCCGCTTGCGGCTATATTTATTATTATTATTATTCTTTTTCTCCGCTAAAACGCGTCGTGCAGCCTAAACCGTAAGTCCTACAGACTTCTCCTTTGGCCAACTTGTAGTACTCCTCTCCGCTACTCAGGCGCAACACGCCAGCCCGATCCGACCATAGGTGGCGCTATAGCGCACAAAAACGCATGAAAAAGTTTAAACAGGTGTTTCTCCTAAACCGTATGTCCTAGAGATAAAATTCAAACTGCATCTGATCAGGCATGAGCTCATCTAAAAAAAGTTCCATTGAAGCTATATGCTCCGCCCCTTACATGTCGAGCTAATTTGCATAATATGCAAATACACACACATTTTTGAGCGCGAACTAGTCCCTGGATTTTTCACATACATGCACATATGTGGTATCCATGCGTTCAGAAGAGTCTGAACTTTAATAGTTATGGAGCCAAAGTGCACATTTCTGCACATGGGCGTGGCCACATGCATCAGAAGTCAAGCGTAGAAAATTCCTTCGCCAAAAATCCACATATTCTGCTGTATCTCAGGCATACTTTCATGTATTCACTCCAAATTTCACACACATGTACCTATTGGGTGTCTAGACCGGCACATACATTTTGGCAGACATGCACACCTAGGTGGCGCTATAACGGCCAAAAAACTCTCCTGCCCACACCGATTGGCCAAATAACTCCAAACTTGGTACGCATCATCTATATGCACCTATGACACAGGTCCTTGACCTGCACCATCATATGTCCAATATGGCCGCCGCTATCGACCAATCAGCTTTCAGTACACCTTTCACAAGCTTATCATATGCCAATCAACATGAAACTCACATATTATGTTCATCTACACACCCTCTAATACATATCAAAGTATGACGGGAATTGCACCACTAGGTGGCGCTATACTCGAAATTCCTGAATTACTCCTACATGCTTTCATGTAGAAGGACAATCATGATCTCATATGATTCTATGCAAAATCACTAACAACTTTGTAATTGCAAGTGCTTTGCAAAAAAGTACAGATTTTTGTGTATAATCCAATACATATAATTTACACTTTTCATACTAGTCCTAGGATTTTCACTCCATCACCTCAAATCACATATTATAATATCCAGCAGCATGTGAAATACAAAACTGGTGGAACAAATTCTAAGATTCTTGCAATTTAATATTTTTCATATGCATCACAATGGTACCGTCATGACATATGAACTGCATATTTCAAAAACTCCCCTATATAATGTCTGATTGTTATGAAAATGGACAGACACATTCAGAAGACCACTGAGGTGATATCTGCCAAGTTTGTGCCAAATCCATCCACAAATGGTTGTACTGTGAATATTTTCATTTTCTATGCTGAACATGCATGCAGATCAAAGGTCATTCTTTTCCTCAAAAGAGTTAGAGTTGAGCCTGTAATCCAGTCAGACCCATTAGCTCAATGGGTAGAGCAATGTGCTCCCAGCCACAATGCACGTGGACAATGGGGGTTCGAATCCCATGTTGGGCAGTATTCCACCATAAGTTTAAAAAGCTGCCATTTAGATTCTGTTTTTTGAGCAGGTACTTCATTCACGAACGTGCTTCATATACTTTCATGTACATTTCATAAAGCTTTACATAATGTTGTGCCAGTGGGTGCAAAATCTTGCCAAACCTCAGCTTGGACCCCGTAATTGCCGCTTGCGGCTATATTTAGGGTTCACACACATAGTGTGGGAAACCTATTGTTATTGCTCGGATTTTTCTTTCTTATTAGGGTTCACACACGTAGTGTGGGAAACCTATTGTAATTGCTCGGGTTTTTCTTATTAGGGTTCACACACGTAGTGTGGGAAACCTATTGTAATTGCTCGAATTTTTCTTCTTTTTTTTTTTTCTTCTTATTATTATTATTATTTTTCTCCGGATAAAACGCATACTGCAGCCTAAACCGTAAGGCCCAGGAAGACCAAACTTGGCAGACTGGTGTAGTCTGTTTGCGGGACCGTGCTTAAGTACAGACACCCAAATTGGCCTCATGGTGGCGCTATAGCGCAGCATTTTGCGTTTGGGTTCATATCTCCCACCCCGTAGGTCCTAGAAACAAAATTCCACTTCAGGTGCATTCCTTGGCTCCAGACAAACAAAAAAGCCTCAAGAACCATTAAGCTCCGCCTACTTAGATTTTTTGCTAATTTGCATAATATGCAAAACCTACTTTTTTATACTAGTCCCTGGTTTTTCATCTGATCACCACAATCTTGGTGTCAAAATATTCACAAGAATCTCATTATCAAGGAACATCAACAAAACTGTGACATTGGTATACAGTCTGGTTGTCACATGTCAATCAATAGCTCTGAGGCGTGGCCAAATTGACTTCAGCAGCTATATCTCAGCAATGCTTTGACCTATCTTTATGAAAATTTATCAGTTGTTAGGGCACATGACTGAGAGGTCACAGGTCAAAGCTGGCCACGATTGTCCAATAGGGGGCGCTATAACATGGGGAAATTTGTTTCTCAGAAACCATTAGTCACATCAAGCCCAAACTTTACAGGCATCATCAGGGGCCCAAGTGGTATCAAGGCACACAATGATGACCTCATCACTCAAAAAACATGGCCGCCATGAGCCAATTAATTTTTATTTGAATTAATTGGCCATTTGACAGACTTACCATTGGCCAATCAACATGAAACCTCATCACTGTGCATATCCCAGGACTATGTGTCATACTGTGCAGTGTTGAAACATTTGGCCACTAGGTGGCGCTATTTGTGAAAATCATGCATAACTCCTCCAAATTTTCACTTAGGAACATGCAACTTGATTCTTTTTATACCTTGCAGTAGACCTGACAACTTTGCAATTACAAGTCCTATTAAAAAATGCCTACTTTTGTCACATTCATCAATTGTTTGAATATAGCTCTTTAAGAACTAGTCCTAGGAATTTGATCCAATGATGGCAAAAATGGCATAGGCATAATCTGTAGACACTGTAGTTAACTAAATATGGAAAAAATGTTGCATTTTTATTTGTCTGATTGGTCAATTTTTCCATTATATCCTTCTGGCCATGCCATAAATGACCTTTATTGCTATAACTCATAAACCATGTAAGTGATCAACTCCCAATTTGAAAGGCTTTTATACACTGAGGTCCTTGTGAGGTAGGCCAAGTTTGGTTCAAATTGGCCTGTCGGAGGCGCTACAGTACCCAAAAACCTGAGAAATCATAAAAACTCACGCAGCAATCTTGTTATGCAGAATGCAGACAAGTAATGGGGCTTGTATGATTCAGATCAATGAGGTCTATAACATTGCAATTACATCTCATAACAAAAAGTGCACTGCCTGACCAGAAATGAACCTTTTAATTCACCAAAATGTCATTGCATTACTGAGATTAATGAGATATCAGTATGATAGTACTTGGGCTCCATCTAGTGGCCAAACACCGAAACTGACTGAAAACAATTGCTCACATGAAACACCACACAAACGCACACAAAGCTGATCTCAGCATGTGATTTAGTTCTGTGATCTGAATCATTTTGCCAATACACATTATTTTGATCCTTTTGGGCCTTTAGTGCCTCAGTTGAATTGAATGTTTTGTCACATTGATTTACTTATGCATTTTTTCCACTCAAACAGCTTCTATTCACTTTTGGGTCTAAAGGACCTATTGGGCTTCTTTTTGCCTATTGAGGCCAAGAGGCCAATTTGTTGGTCTAAAAGACCCTTTGGGCTTTTTTGCCTTTTTTTGTGTGAACCCGCCAATCGCCGCTTGCGGCTATATTTAGGGGTCCAAGCACTGAAGGTGCTGGAACCCTATTGTATTTGTTCCGATTATTAGGGGTCCAAGCACCAGCGGTGCTGGAACCCTATTGTAATTGTTCTGATTATTATTATTATTATTATTATTATTATTATTATTATTATTATTCTTTTTCTCCGCTAAAACGCGTCGTGCAGCCTAAACCGTAAGACCTACAGACTTCTCCTTTGGCCAACTTGTAGTACTCCTCTCCGCTACTCAGGCGCAACACGCCAGCCCGATACGACCCTAGGTGGCGCTATAGCGCACACAAACGCATGAAAAAGTTTACACAGGTGTTTCTCCTACACCGTATGTCCTAGAGACAAAATGTAAACTGCATATGATCAGGCATGAGCTCATCTAAATAAAGTTCCATTGAAGCCATATGCTCCGCCCCTTACATGTCGAGCTAATTTGCATAATATGCAAATTTGCACACATTTTTGAGCGCGTACTAGTCCCTGGATTTTTCACATACATGCACATATGTGGTATCCATGCGTTCAGAAGAGTCTGAACTTTAATTGTTATGGAGCCAAAGTGCACATTTCTGCACATGGGCGTGGCCACATGCATCAGAAGTCAAGCGTAGAAAATTCCTTCGCCAAAAATCCACATATTCTGCTATATCTCAGGCATTCTTTCACGTATTCATACCAAATTTCACACACATGTACCTACTGGGTGTCTAGACCTGCACATGCATTTTGGCAGACATGCACATCTAGGTGGCGCTATAACGGCCAAAAAACTCTCCTGCCCACACCGATTGGCCAAATAACTCCAAACTTGGTACGCATCATCTATATGCACCTATGACACAGGTCCTTGACCTGCACCATCATATGTCCAATATGGCCGCCGCTATCGACCAATCAGCTTTCAGTACACCTTTCACAAGCTTTTCATATGCCAATTTTTTTTCTGCCTTAAAACTCGTTGTGCAGCCTAAACCGTAAGACCTACAGACTTCTCCTTTGGCCAACTTGTAGTACTCCTCTCCGCTACTCAGGCGCAACACGCGAGCCCGATCCGACCATAGGTGGCGCTATAGCGCACAAAAACGCATGAAAAAGTTTAAACTGGTGTTTCTCCTAAACCGTATGTCCTAGAGACAAAATGTAAACTTCACCTGATCAGGCATGTGCTCATCTAAAAAAAGTTCCATTGAAGCCATATGCTCCGCCCCTTACATGTCGAGCTAATTTGCATAATATGCAAATTTGCACACATTTTTGAGCGCGTACTAGTCCCTGGATTTTTCACATACATGCACATATGTGGTATCCAGGCGCTCACAAGAGTCTGAACTTTAATTGTTATGGAGCCAAAGTGCACATTTCTGCACATGGGCGTGGCCACATGCATCACAAGTCAAGCGTAGAAAATTTCTTCGCCAAAAATCCACATATTCTGCTGTATCTCAGGCATACTTTCATGTATTCACTCCAAATTTCACACACATGTACCTATTGGGTGTCTAGTCCGGTACATACATTTTGGCAGACATGCACACCTAGGTGGCGCTATAACGGCCAAAAAACTCTCCTGCCCACACCGATTGGCCAAATAACTCCAAACTTGGTACGCATCATCTATATGCACCTATGACACAGGTCCTTGACCTGCACCATCATATGTCCAATATGGCCGCCGCTATCGACCAATCAGCTTTCAGTTCACATTTCACAAGCTTATCATAAGCCAATCAACATGAAACTCACATATTATGTTCATCTACACACCCTCTAAGACATACTCAAGTATGACGGGAATTGCACCACTAGGTGGCGCTATACTAGAATTTCCTGAATTACCCCTACATCTTTCTTACACATGCACACACATGCAATGGCCTACCTATAGGTTTCATATACACATTGCTTCACCCATACCTACCCAGTGATTACACACACATGCTTACGCATCTCAGGCGTGCCAGATGGTGCCCATACCCTGTGCTTGGACCCCGTAATTGCCGCTTGCGGCTATATTTATTATTATTATTATTATTATTATTATTATTATTCTTTTTCTCCGCTAAAACGCGTTGTGCAGCCTAAACCGTAAGACCTACAGACTTCTCCTTTGGCCAACTTGTAGTACTCCTCTCCGCTACTCAGGCGCAACACGCCAGCCCGATACGACCCTAGGTGGCGCTATAGCGCACAAAAACGCATGAAAAAGTTTAAACTGGTGTTTCTCCTAAACCGTATGTCCTAGAGACAAAATGTAAACTTCATCTGATCAGGCATGTGCTCATCTAAAAAAAGTTCCATTGAAGCCATATGCTCCGCCCCTTACATGTCGAGCTAATTTGCATAATATGCAAATTTGCACACATTTTTGAGCGCGTACTAGTCCCTGGATTTTTCACATACATGCACATATGTGATATCCAGGCGCTCAGAAGAGTCTGAACTTTAATTGTTATGGAGCCAAAGTGCACATTTCTGCACATGGGCGTGGCCACATGCATCAGAAGTCAAGCGTAGAAAATTCCTTCGCCAAAAATCCACATATTCTGCTGTATCTCAGGCATACTTTCATGTATTCACTCCAAATTTCACACACATGTACCTATTGGGTGTCTAGACCGGCACATACATTTTGGCAGACATGCACACCTAGGTGGCGCTATAACGGCCAAAAAACTCTCCTGCCCACACCGATTGGCCAAATGACTCCAAACTTGGTACGCATCATCTATATGCACCTATGACACAGGTCCTTGACCTGCACCATCATATGTCCAATATGGCCGCCGCTATCGACCAATCAGCTTTCAGTACACCTTTCACAAGCTTATCATATGCCAATTAACATGAAACTCACATATTATGTTCAACTACACACCCTCTAATACATATCAAAGTATGACGGGAATTGCACCACTAGGTGGCGCTATACTAGAAATTCCTGAATTACTCCTACATGCTTTCATGTAGAAGGACAATCATGATCTCATATGATTCTATGCAAAATCACTAACAACTTTGTAATTGCAAGTGCTTTGTAAAAAAGTACAGATTTTTGTGTATAATCCAATACATATAATTTACACTTTTCATACTAGTCCTAGGATTTTCACTCCATCACCTCAAATCACATATTATAATATCCAGCAGCATGTGAAATACAAAACTGGTGGAACAAATTCTAAGATTCTTGCAATTTAATATTTTTCATATGCATCACAATGGTACCGTCATGACATATGAACTGCATATTTCAAAAACTCCCCTATATAATGTCTGATTGTTATGAAAATGGACAGACACATTCAGAAGACCACTGAGGTGATATCTGCCAAGTTTGTGCCAAATCCATCCACAAATGGTTGTACTGTGAATATTTTCATTTTCTATGCTGAACATGCATGCAGATCAAAGGTCATTCTTTTCCTCAAAAGAGTTAGAGTTGAGCCTGTAATCCAGTCAGACCCATTAGCTCAATGGGTAGAGCAATGTGCTCCCAGCCACAATGCACGTGGACAACGGGGGTTCGAATCCCACATTGGGCAGTTTTCCACCATAAGTTTAAAAAGCTGCCATGTAGATTCTGTTTTTTGAGCAGGTACTTCATTCACGAACGTGCTTCATATACTTTCATGTACATTTCATAAAGCTTTACATAATGTTGTGCCAGTGGGTGCAAAATCTTGCCAAACCTCAGCTTGGACCCCGTAATTGCCGCTTGCGGCTATATTTAGGGGTCCAAGCACCAGTGGTGCTGGAACCCTATTGTATTTGTTCCGATTATTATTATTAGGGGTCCAAGCACCAGCGGTGCTGGAACCCTATTGTAATTGTTCTGATTATTATTATTATTATTATTATTATTATTCTTTTTCTCCGCTAAAACGCGTCGTGCAGCCTAAACCGTAAGTCCTACAGACTTCTCCTTTGGCCAACTTGTAGTACTCCTCTCCGCTACTCAGGCGCAACACGCCAGCCCGATCCGACCATAGGTGGCGCTATAGCGCACAAAATCGCATGAAAAAGTTTACACAGGTGTTTCTCCTACACCGTATGTCCTAGAGATAAAATTCAAACTGCATCTGATCAGGCATGAGCTCATCTAAAAAAAGTTCCATTGAAGCTATATGCTCCGCCCCTTACATGTCGAGCTAATTTGCATAATATGCAAATACGCACACATTTTTGAGCGCGTACTAGTCCCTGGATTTTTCACATACATGCACATATGTGGTATCCAGGTGTTCAGAAGAGTCTGAACTTTAATAGTTATGGAGCCAAAGTGCACATTTCTGCACATGGGCGTGGCCACATGCATCAGAAGTCAAGCGTAGAAAATTCCTTCGCCAAAAATCCACTTATTCTGCTGTATCTCAGGCATACTTTCATGTATTCACTCCAAATTTCACACACATGTACCTATTGGGTGTCTAGACCGGCACATACATTTTGGCAGACATGCACACCTAGGTGGCGCTATAACGGCCAGAAAACTCTCCTGCCCACACCGATTGGCCAAATAACTCCAAACTTGGTACGCATCATCTATATGCACCTATGACACAGGTCCTTGACCTGCACCATCATATGTCCAATATGGCCGCCGCTATCGACCAATCAGCTTTCAGTACACCTTTCACAAGCTTATCATATGCCAATCAACAGGAAACTCACATATTATGTTCATCTACACACCCTCTAAGACATACTCAAGTATGACGGGAATTGCACCACTAGGTGGCGCTATACTAGAAATTCCTGAATTACTCCTACATGCTTTCATGTAGAAGGACAATCATGATCTCATATGATTCTATGCAAAATCACTAACAACTTTGTAATTGCAAGTGCTTTGCAAAAATGTACAGATTTTTGTGTATAATCCAATACATATAATTTACACTTTTCATACTAGTCCTAGGATTTTCACTCCATCACCTCAAATCACATATTATAATATCCAGCAGCATGTGAAATACAAAACTGGTGGAACAAATTCTAAGATTCTTGCAATTTAATATTTTTCATATGCATCACAATGGTACCGTCATGACATATGAACTGCATATTTCAAAAACTCCCCTATATAATGTCTGATTGTTATGAAAATGGACAGACACATTCAGAAGACCACTGAGGTGATATCTGCCAAGTTTGTGCCAAATCCATCCACAAATGGTTGTACTGTGAATATTTTCATTTTCTATGGTGAACATGCATGCAGATCAAAGGTCATTCTTTTCCTCAAAAGAGTTAGAGTTGAGCTTGTAATCCAGTCAGACCCATTAGCTCAATGGGTAGAGCAATGTGCTCCCAGCCACAATGCACGTGGACAACGGGGGTTCGAATCCCATGTTGGGCAGTATTCCACCATAAGTTTTAAAAGCTGCCATTTAGATTCTGTTTTTTGAGCAGGTACTTCATTCACGAACGTGCTTCATATACTTTCATGTACATTTCATAAAGCTTTACATAATGTTGTGCCAGTGGGTGCAAAATCTTGCCAAACCTCAGCTTGGACCCCGTAATTGCCGCTTGCGGCTATATTTATTATTATTATTATTATTATTATTATTATTCTTTTTCTCCGCTAAAACGCGTTGTGCAGCCTAAACCGTAAGACCTACAGACTTCTCCTTTGGCCAACTTGTAGTACTCCTCTCCGCTACTCAGGCGCAACACGCCAGCCCGATCCGACCATAGGTGGCGCTATAGCGCACACAAACGCATGAAAAAGTTTAAACAGGTGTTTCTCCTAAACCGTATGTCCTAGAGACAAAATGTAAACTTCATCTGATCAGGCATGTGCTCATCTAAAAAAAGTTTCATTGAAGCCATATGCTCCGCCCCTTACATGTCGAGCTAATTTGCATAACATGCAAATACGCACACATTTTTGAGCGCGAACTAGTCCCTGGATTTTTCACATACATGCACATATGTGGTATCCAGGCGCTCACAAGAGTCTGAACTTTGATTCTAGCAGAGCAAAAGTGCACATTTCTGCTCATGGGCGTGGCCACATGCCTCACAAGTCAAAGGTCAAAAAATCCTTCGCCAAAAATACACATATTCTGCTATATCTCAGGCATGCTTTCACGTATTCACACCAAATTTCACATACATGCACCTATTGGGTGTCTAGACCTGCACATACATTTTGGCAGACATGCACACCTAGGTGGCGCTATAACGGCCAAAAAACTCTCCTGCCCACACCGATTGGCCAAATAACTCCAAACTTGGTGCGCATCATCTATATGCACCTACGGCACAGGTCCTTGACCTGCACAATAATATGTCCAATATGGCCGCCGCTATCGACCAATCAGCTTTCAGTCTGCTAAAATGCGTTGTGCAGCCTAAACCGTAACACCTACAGACTTCTCCTTTGGCCAACTTGTAGTACTCCTCTCTGCTACTCAGACGCAACACGCCAGCTCGATCCGCCCATAGGTGGCGCTATAGAGCGCAAAAAATTGTCACGCCTACATCGTATGTCATAAACAAAAAATTCCAATTGCATCTGATCAGTCATCTTCCATTCTACAAAAAATAAATTTGAAGCTATTAGCTCCGCCCCTTACATTTCGAGCTAATTTGCATAATATGCAAATACACACACATTTTTGAGCGCGAACTAGTCCCTGGATTTTTCACATACATGCACATATGTGGTATCAAAATGTTCAAAAGAGTCTGAACTTTGATTCTAGCAGAGCAAAAGGGCACATTTCCACACATGGGCGTGGCCACATGCCTCACAAGTCAAAGGTAAAAAAAATATTCGCCAAAAATCCACATATTCTGCTGTATCTCAGGCATGCTTTCACGTATTCACTCCAAATTTCACACACATGTACCTATTGGGTGTCTAGACCTGCACATACATTTTGGCAGACATGCACACCTAGGTGGCGCTATAACGGCCAAAAAACTCTCCTGCCCACACCGATTGCCCAAATAACTCCAAACTTGTTACAAACCACCACAAATGGTTGTACTGTGAATATTTTCATTTTCCATGCTGAACATGCATGCTGATGCAAAGGTCATTCTTTTCCTCAAAAGAGCTAGAGTTGAGCCTGTAATCTGTTCAGGCCCATTAGCTCAATGGGTAGAGCAAGGTGCTCCCAGCCACAATGCATGTGGACAATGGCGGTTCGAATCCCGCGCCGGGCAGCACACCACCATAAGTTTTAAAAGCTGCAATTTAGATTCTGTTTTTTTAGCAGGCACTTCATTCACGAACGTGCTTCATATACTTTCATATACATTTCAAATACCTTTACATGATGTACCAGTGGGTGCGCAAATCTTGCCAAACCTCAGCTTGGACCCCGTAATTGCCGCTTGCGGCTATATTTAGGGTTCACACACATAGTGTGGGAAACCTATTGTTATTGCTCGGATTTTTCTTTCTTATTATTAGGGTTCACACACATAGTGTGGGAAACCTATTGTTATTGCTCGGATTTTTCTTTCTTATTATTATTATTATTTTTCTCCGCATAAAACGCATACTGCAGCCTAGACCGTAAGGCCCAGGGAGACCAAACTTGGCAGACTGGTGTAGTCTGTTTGCGGGACCGTGCTAAAGTACAGAGACCCACATTGGCCTGATGGTGGCGCTATAGCGCAGCATTTTGCGTTTTGGTCCATATCTCCCACCCCGTAGGTCCTAGAAACAAAATTCCACTTCAGGTGCATTCCTTGGCTCCAGACAAACAAAAAAGCCTCAAGAACCATTAAGCTCCGCCTACTTAGATTTTTTGCTAATTTGCATAATATGCAAAACCTACTTTTTTATACTAGTCCCTGGTTTTTCATCGGATTTGTTCAATCTTGGTGTCAAAATATTCAGAAGAATCTCATTATCAATAAATTTGAACAAAATTGTTACATTTGCATACAGTGTCGTTGTGACATGTCAATCAATAGCTCTGAGGCGTGGCCAAATTCACTTCAGCAGCTATATCTCAGCAATGCTTTGACCTATCTTTATGAAAATTTATCAGTTGTTAGGGCACATGACTCCGAGGTCATAGGTCAAAGCTGGCCACGATTGTCCAATAGGGGGCGCTATAACATGGGAAAAACTGTATCTCAGAAACCATTAGTCACATCAAGCCAAAACTTTACAGGCATCATCAGGGGCCCAAGTGATATCAAGACACACAATGATGACATCATCACTCAAAAAACATGGCCGCCATGAGCCAATTAATTTTTATTTGAATTAATTGGCCATTTGACAGACTTACCATTGGCCAAACAACATGAAACCTCAACACTGTGCATATCTCAGGACTATGTGTCATGCTGTGCAGTTTTGAAACATTTGGCCACTAGGTGGCGCTATTTGTGAAAATCATGCATAACTCCTCCAAATTTTCACTTAGGAACATGCAACTTGTTTCTTTTTATTCCTTGCAGTAGACCTGACAACTTTGCAATTACAAGTCCTATTAAAAAATGCATACTTTTGTCACATTCATCAATTGTTTGAAAATAGCTCTTTAAGAACTAGTCCTAGGAATTTGATCCAATGATGGCAAAAATGGCATAGGCATAATCTGTAGACACTGTAGTTAACTAAATAAGGAAAAAATGTTGCATTTTTATTTGTCTGATTGGTCAATTTTTCCATTATATCCTTCTGGCCATGCCATAAATGACCTTTATTGCTATAACTCATAAACCATGTAAGTGATCAACTCCCAATTTGAAAGGCTTTTATACACTGAGGTCCTTGTGAGGTAGGCCAAGTTTGGTTCAAATTGGCCTGTCGGAGGCGCTACAGTACCCAAAAACCTGAGAAATCATAAAAACTCACGCAGCAATCTTGTTATGCAGAATACAGACAAGTAATGGGGCTTGTATGATTCAGATCAATGAGATCTATAACATTGCAATTACATCTCATAACAAAAAGTGCACTGCCTGACCAGAAATGAACCTTTTAATTCACCAAAATGTCATTGCATTACTGAGATTAATGAGATATCAGTATCATAGTACTTGGGCTCCATCTAGTGGCCAAACACCGAAACTGACTGAAAACAATTGCTCACATGAAACACCACACAAACGCACACAAAGCTGATCTCAGCATGTGATTTAGTTCTGTGATCTGAATCATTTTGCCAATACACATTATTTTGATCCTTTTGGGCCTTTAGTGCCTCAGTTGAATTGAATGTTTTGTCACATTGATTTACTTATGCATTTTTTCCACTCAAACAGCTTCTATTCACTTTTGGGTCTAAATGACCTATTGGGCTTCTTTTTGCCTATTGAGGCCAAGAGGCCAATTTGTTGGTCTAAAAGACCCTTTGGGCTTTTTTGCCTTTTTTTGTGTGAACCCGCCAATCGCCGCTTGCGGCTATATTTATTATTATTTTTCTCCGCATAAAACGCATACTGCAGCCTAGACCGTAAGGCCCAGAAACACCAAAGTTGGCAGAATGGTGTAGTCTCTTTGCAGGACCACGCTTAAGTACAGAGGCCTAAATTGGCCTGATGGTGGCGCTATAGCGCAGTTTTTTGCATTTTGGCCCATATCTCCCACACCGTAGGTCCTAGAAAGAAAATTCCACTTCTGATGGATTCCTTGGGTCAAGCCAAAAACAATGGTACAAAAATTATTAAGCTCCGCCTACTTAGATTTTTTGCTAATTTGCATAATATGCAAAACCTACTTTTTTATACTAGTCCCTGGTTTTTCATCTGATCACCACAATCTTGGTGTCAAAATATTCACAAGAATCTCATTATCAAGGAACATCAACAAAACTGTGACATTGGTATACAGTCTGGTTGTCACATGTCAATCAATAGCTCTGAGGCGTGGCCAAATTTACTTCAGCAGCTATATCTCAGCAATGCTTTGACCTATCTTTATGAAAATTTATCAGTTGTTAGGGCACATGACTCAGAGGTCACAGGTCAAAGCTGGCCACGATTGTCCAATAGGGGGCGCTATAACATGGGGAAATTTGTTTCTCAGAAACCATTAGTCACATCAAGCCCAAACTTTACAGGCATCATCAGGGGCCCAAGTTGTATCAAGGCACACAATGATGACCTCATCACTCAAAAAACATGGCCGCCATGAGCCAATTAATTTTTATTTGAATTAATTGGCCATTTGACAGACTTACCATTGGCCAATCAACATGAAACCTCATCACTGTGCATATCCCAGGACTATGTGTCATACTGTGCAGTGTTGAAACATTTGGCCACTAGGTGGCGCTATTTGTGAAAATCATGCATAACTCCTCCAAATTTTCACTTAGGAACATGCAACTTGTTTCTTTTTATACCTTGCAGTAGACCTGACAACTTTGCAATTACAAGTCCTTTTAAAAAATGCATACTTTTGTCACATTCATCAATTGTTTGAAAATAGCTCTTTAAGAACTAGTCCTAGGAATTTGATCCAATGATGGCAAAAATGGCATAGGCATAATCTGTAGACACTGTAGTTAACTAAATATGAAAAAAATGTTGCATTTTTATTTGTCTGATTGGTCAATTTTTCCATTATATCCTTCTGGCCATGCCATAAATGACCTTTATTGCTATAACTCATAAACCATGTAAGTGATCAACTCCCAATTTAAAAGGCTTTTATACACTGAGGTCCTTGTGAGGTAGGCCAAGTTTGGTTCAAATTGGCCTGTCGGAGGCGCTACAGTACCCAAAAACCTGAGAAATCATAAAAACTCACGCAGCAATCTTGTTATGCAGAATGCAGACAAGTAATGGGGCTTGTATGATTCAGATCAATGAGGTCTATAACATTGCAATTACATCTCATAACAAAAAGTGCACTGCCTGACCAGAAATGAACCTTTTAATTCAATTCACCAAAATGTCATTGCATTACTGAGATTAATGAGATATCAGTATGATAGTACTTGGGCTCCATCTAGTGGCCAAACACCGAAACTGACTGAAAACAATTGCTCACATGAAACACCACACAAACGCACACAAAGCTGATCTCAGCATGTGATTTAGTTCTGTGATCTGAATCATTTTGCCAATACACATTATTTTGATCCTTTTGGGCCTTTAGTGCCTCAGTTGAATTGAATGTTTTGTCACATTGATTTACTTATGCATTTTTTCCACTCAAACAGCTTCTATTCACTTTTGGGTCTAAAGGACCTATTGAGCTTCTTTTTGCCTATTGAGGCCAAGAGGCCAATTTGTTGGTCTAAAAGACCCTTTGGGCTTTTTTGCCTTTTTTTGTGTGAACCCGCCAATCGCCGCTTGCGGCTATATTTATTATTATTATTATTTTTCTCCGCATAAAACGCATACTGCAGCCTAGACCGTAAGGCCCAGGGAGACCAAACTTGGCAGACTGGTGTAGTCTGTTTGCGGGACCGTGCTAAAGTACAGAGACCCACATTGGCCTGATGGTGGCGCTATAGTGCAGCATTTTGCGTTTTGGTCCATATCTCCCACCCCGTAGGTCCTAGAAACAAAATTCCACTTCAGGTGCATTCCTTGGCTCCAGACAAACAAAAAAGCCTCAAGAACCATTAAGCTCCGCCTACTTAGATTTTTTGCTAATTTGCATAATATGCAAAACCTACTTTTTTATACTAGTCCCTGGTTTTTCATCGGATTTGTTCAATCTTGGTGTCAAAATATTCAGAAGAATCTCATTATCAATAAATTTGAACAAAATTGTTACATTTGCATACAGTGTCGTTGTGACATGTCAATCAATAGCTCTGAGGCGTGGCCAAATTCACTTCAGCAGCTATATCTCAGCAATGCTTTGACCTATCTTTATGAAAATTTATCAGTTGTTAGGGCACATGACTCAGAGGTCACAGGTCAAAGCTGGCCACGATTGTCCAATAGGGGGCGCTATAACATGGGGAAATTTGTTTCTCAGAAACCATTAGTCACATCAAGCCCAAACTTTACAGGCATCATCAGGGGCCCAAGTAGTATCAAGGCACACAATGATGACCTCATCACTCAAAAAACATGGCCGCCATGAGCCAATTAATTTTTATTTGAATTAATTGGCCATTTGACAGACTTACCATTGGCCAATCAACATGAAACCTCATCACTGTGCATATCCCAGGACTATGTGTCATACTGTGCAGTGTTGAAACATTTGGCCACTAGGTGGCGCTATTTATGAAAATCATGCATAACTCCTCCAAATTTTCACTTAGGAACATGCAACTTGTTTCTTTTTATACCTTGCAGTAGACCTGACAACTTTGCAATTACAAGTCCTATTAAAAAATGCATACTTTTGTCACATTCATCAATTGTTTGAAAATAGCTCTTTAAGAACTAGTCCTAGGAATTTGATCCAATGATGGCAAAAATGGCATAGGCATAATCTGTAGACACTGTAGTTAACTAAATAAGGAAAAAATGTTGCATTTTTATTTGTCTGATTGGTCAATTTTTCCATTATATCCTTCTGGCCATGCCATAAATGACCTTTATTGCTATAACTCATAAACCATGTAAGTGATCAACTCCCAATTTGAAAGGCTTTTATACACTGAGGTCCTTGTGAGGTAGGCCAAGTTTGGTTCAAATTGGCCTGTCGGAGGCGCTACAGTACCCAAAAACCTGAGAAATCATAAAAACTCACGCAGCAATCTTGGTATGCAGAATGCAGACAAGTAATGGGGCTTGTATGATTCAGATCAATGAGGTCTATAACATTGCAATTGCATCTCATAACAAAAAGTGCACTGCCTGACCAGAAATGAACCTTTTAATTCACCAAAATGTCATTGCATTACTGAGATTAATGAGATATCAGTATGATAGTACTTGGGCTCCATCTAGTGGCCAAACACCGAAACTGACTGAAAACAATTGCTCACATGAAACACCACACAAACGCACACAAAGCTGATCTCAGCATGTGATTTAGTTCTGTGATCTGAATCATTTTGCCAATACACATTATTTTGATCCTTTTGGGCCTTTAGTGCCTCAGTTGAATTGAATGTTTTGTCACATTGATTTACTTATGCATTTTTTCCACTCAAACAGCTTCTATTCACTTTTGGGTCTAAAGGACCTATTGAGCTTCTTTTTGCCTATTGAGGCCAAGAGGCCAATTTGTTGGTCTAAAAGACCCTTTGGGCTTTTTTGCCTTTTTTTGTGTGAACCCGCCAATCGCCGCTTGCGGCTATATTTATTATTATTATTATTCTTTTTCTCCGCTAAAACGCGTTGTGCAGCCTAAACCGTAAGACCTACAGACTTCTCCTTTGGCCAACTTGTAGTACTCCTCTCCGCTACTCAGGCGCAACACGCCAGCCCGATACGACCCTAGGTGGCGCTATAGCGCACAAAAACGCATGAAAAAGTTTAAACTGGTGTTTCTCCTAAACCGTATGTCCTAGAGACAAAATGTAAACTTCATCTGATCAGGCATGTGCTCATCTAAAAAAAGTTCCATTGAAGCCATATGCTCCGCCCCTTACATGTCGAGCTAATTTGCATAATATGCAAATTTGCACACATTTTTGAGCGCGTACTAGTCCCTGGATTTTTCACATACATGCACATATGTGATATCCAGGCGCTCAGAAGAGTCTGAACTTTAATTGTTATGGAGCCAAAGTGCACATTTCTGCACATGGGCGTGGCCACATGCATCACAAGTCAAGCGTAGAAAATTCCTTCGCCAAAAATCCACATATTCTGCTATATCTCAGGCATTCTTTCACGTATTCATACCAAATTTCACACACATGTACCTACTGGGTGTCTAGACCTGCACATGCATTTTGGCAGACATGCACATCTAGGTGGCGCTATAACGGCCAAAAAACTCTCCTGCCCACACCGATTGGCCAAATAACTCCAAACTTGGTACGCATCATCTATATGCACCTATGACACAGGTCCTTGACCTGCACCATCATATGTCCAATATGGCCGCCGCTATCGACCAATAAGCTTTCAGTACACCTTTCACAAGCTTTTCATATGCCAATTTTTTTTCTGCCTTAAAACTCGTTGTGCAGCCTAAACCGTAAGACCTACAGACTTCTCCTTTGGCCAACTTGTAGTACTCCTCTCCGCTACTCAGGCGCAACACGCCAGCCCGATCCGACCATAGGTGGCGCTATAGCGCACAAAAACACATGAAAAAGTTTAAACTGGTGTTTCTCCTAAACCGTATGTCCTAGAGACAAAATGTAAACTTCACCTGATCAGGCATGTGCTCATCTAAAAAAAGTTCCATTGAAGCCATATGCTCCGCCCCTTACATGTCGAGCTAATTTGCATAATATGCAAATTTGCACACATTTTTGAGCGCGTACTAGTCCCTGGATTTTTCACATACATGCACATATGTGGTATCCAGGCGCTCACAAGAGTCTGAACTTTAATTGTTATGGAGCCAAAGTGCACATTTCTGCACATGGGCGTGGCCACATGCATCACAAGTCAAGCGTAGAAAATTTCTTCGCCAAAAATCCACATATTCTGCTGTATCTCAGGCATACTTTCATGTATTCACTCCAAATTTCACACACATGTACCTATTAGGTGTCTAGACCGGTACATACATTTTGGCAGACATGCACACCTAGGTGGCGCTATAACGGCCAAAAAACTCTCCTGCCCACACCGATTGGCCAAATAACTCCAAACTTGGTACGCATCATCTATATGCACCTATGACACAGGTCCTTGACCTGCACCATCATATGTCCAATATGGCCGCCGCTATCGACCAATCAGCTTTCAGTTCACATTTCACAAGCTTATCATATGCCAATCAACATGAAACTCACATATTATGTTCATCTACACACTCTCTAAGACATGCTCAAGTATGACGGGAATTGCACCACTAGGTGGCGCTATACTAGAATTTCCTGAATTACCCCTACATCTTTCTTACACATGCACACACATGCAATGGCCTACCTATAGGTTTCATATACACATTGCTTCACCCATACCTACCCAGTGATTACACACACATGCTTACGCATCTCAGGCGTGCCAGATGGTGCCCATACCCTGCGCTTGGACCCCGTAATTGCCGCTTGCGGCTATATTTAGGGGTCCAAGCACTGAAGGTGCTGGAACCCTATTGTAATTGTTCCGATTATTATTATTATTCTTCTTTTTCTGCCCTAAAACGCGTTGTGCAGACCAAACCGTAACACCTACAGACTTCTCCTTTGGCCAACTTGTAGTACTCCTCTCCGCTACTCAGGCGCAACACGCCAGCCCGATCCGACCATAGGTGGCGCTATAGAGCGCAAAAAATTGTCACGCCTACACCGTATGTCATAAACAAAAAATTCCAATTGCATCTGATCAGTCATCTTCCATTCTACAAAAAATACATTTGAACCCATAAGCTCCGCCCCTTACATGTCGAGCTAATTTGCATAATATGCAAATTTGCACACATTTTTGAGCGCGTACTAGTCCCTGGATTTTTCACATACATGCACATATGTGGTATCAAAACGTTCAGAAGAGTCTGAACTTTAAAAGTTATGGAGCCAAAGTGCACATTTCTGCACATGGGCGTGGCCACATGCATCACAAGTCAAGCGTCGAAAATTCCTTCGCCAAAAATCCACATATTCTGCTGTATCTCAGGCATACTTTCATGTATTCACTCCAAATTTCACACACATGTACCTATTGGGTGTCTAGACCTGCACATGCATTTTGGCAGACATGCACACCTAGGTGGCGCTATAACGGCCAAAAAACTCTCCTGCCCACACCGATTGGCCAAATAACTCCAAACTTGGTACGCATCATCTATATGCACCTATGACACAGGTCCTTGACCTGCACCATCATATGTCCAATATGGCCGCCGCTATCGACCAATCAGCTTTCAGTACACCTTTCACAAGCTTTTCATATGCCAATTTTTTTTCTGCCTTAAAACGCGTTGTGCAGCCTAAACCGTAAGACCTACAGACTTCTCCTTTGGCCAACTTGTAGTACTCCTCTCCGCTACTCAGGCGCAACACGCCACCCCGATCCGACCATAGGTGGCGCTATAGCGCACAAAAACGCATGAAAAAGTTTAAACTGGTGTTTCTCCTAAACCGTATGTCCTAGAGACAAAATGTAAACTTCACCTGATCAGGCATGTGCTCATCTAAAAAAAGTTCCATTGAAGCCATATGCTCCGCCCCTTACATGTCGAGCTAATTTGCATAATATGCAAATTTGCACACATTTTTGAGCGCGTACTAGTCCCTGGATTTTTCACATACATGCACATATGTGGTATCCAGGCGCTCACAAGAGTCTGAACTTTAACTGTTATGGAGCCAAAGTGCACATTTCTGCACATGGGCATGGCCACATGCATCACAAGTCAAGCGTAGAAAATTCCTTCGCCAAAAATCCACATATTCTGCTGTATCTCAGCCATACTTTCATGTATTCACTCCAAATTTCACACACATGTACCTATTGGGTGTCTAGACCGGCACATACATTTTGGCAGACATGCACACCTAGGTGGCGCTATAACGGCCAAAAAACTCTCCTGCCCACACCGATTGGCCAAATAACTCCAAACTTGGTACGCATCATCTATATGCACCTATGACACAGGTCCTTGACCTGCACCATCATATGTCCAATATGGCCGCCGCTATCGACCAATCAGCTTTCAGTTCACATTTCACAAGCTTATCATATGCCAATCAACATGAAACTCACATATTATGTTCATCTACACACCCTCTAAGACATACTCAAGTATGACGGGAATTGCACCACTAGGTGGCGCTATACTAGAATTTCCTGAATTAACCCTACATCTTTCTTACACATGCACACACATGCAATGGCCTACCTATAGGTTTCATATACACATTGCTTCACCCATACCTACCCAGTGATTACACACACATGCTTACGCATCTCAGGCGTGCCAGATGGTGCCCATACCCTGTGCTTGGACCCCGTAATTGCCGCTTGCGGCTATATTTATTATTATTATTATTATTTTTCTCCGCATAAAACGCATACTGCAGCCTAAACCGTAAGGCCCAGGAAGACCAAACTTGGCAGACTGGTGTAGTCTGTTTGCGGGACCGTGCTAAAGTACAGAGACCCACATTGGCCTGATGGTGGCGCTATAGCGCAGCATTTTGCGTTTTGGTCCATATCTCCCACCCCGTAGGTCGTAGAAACAAAATTCCACTTCAGGTGCATTCCTTGGCTCCAGACAAACAAAAAAGCCTCAAGAACCATTAAGCTCCGCCTACTTAGATTTTTTGCTAATTTGCATAATATGCAAAACCTACTTTTTTATACTAGTCCCTGGTTTTTCATCGGATTTCTTCAATCTTGGTGTCAAAATATTCAGAAGAATCTCATTATCAATAAATTTGAACAAAATTGTTACATTTGCATACATTGTCGTTGTGACATGTCAATCAATAGCTCTGAGGCGTGGCCAAATTTACTTCAGCAGCTAGATCTCAGCAACGCTTTGACCAATCTTCATGAAAATTTATCAGTTGTTAGGGCACATGACTCTGAGGTCACACGTCAAAGCTGGCCCAGATTGTCCAATAGGGGGCGATATAACATGGGAAAAACTGTTTCTCAGAAACCATTAGTCACATCAAGCCAAAACTTTACAGGCATCATCAGGGGCCTAATTGGTATCAAGGGACACAATGATGACATCATCACTCAAAAAACATGGCCGCCATGAGCCAATTAATTTTGATTTGACCTAATTGGCCATTTGATGGACTTACTATTGCCCAATCAACATGAAACCTCACCACTGTGCATTTCTCAGGACTATGTGTCATGCTGTGCAGTTTTGAAACATTTGGCCACTAGGTGGCGCTATTTGTGAAAATCATGCATAACTCCTCCAAATTTTCACTTAGGAACATGCCGCTTGATTCTTTTGAGTCCTTGCAGTACGCCTGACAACTTTGCAATTACAAGTCCTATTAAAAAATGCATACTTTTGTCACATTCATCAATTGTTTGAAAATAGCTCTTTAAGAACTAGTCCTTGGAATTTGATCCAATGATGGCAAAAATGGCATAGGCATAATCTGTAGACACTGTAGTTAACTAAATATGGAAAAAATGTTGCATTTATATTTTTCTGATTGGTCAATTTTTCCATTATATCCTTCTGGCCATGCCATAAATGACCTTTATTGCTATAACTCATAAACCATGTAAGTGATCAACTCCCAAATTGAAAGGCTTTTATACACTGAGGTCCTTGTGAAGTAGGCCACGTTTGGTTCACATTGGCCTGTCGGGGGCGCTACAGTACCCAAAAACCTAAGAAATCATAAAAACTCATGCAGCAATGCTGTTATGCAGAATACAGACAAGTAATGGGGCTTGTATGATTCAAATCAATGAGGTCTATAACATTGCAATTACATCTCATAACAAAAAGTGCACTGCCTGACCAGAAATGAACCTTTTATTTCACCAAAATGTCATATTACATTACTGAGATTAATGAGATATCAGTATGGTAGTACTTGGGCTCCATCTAGTGGCCAAACACCAGAACTGACTGAAAACTATTGCTCACATGAAACACCACACAAACACACACAAAGCTGATCTCAGCATGTGATTTAGTTCTGTGATCTGAATCATTTTGCCAATACACATTATTTTGATCCTTTTGGGCCTTTAGTGCCTCAGTTGAATTGAATGTTTTGTCACATTGATTTATTTGTGCATTTTTTCCACTCAAACAGCTTCTATTCACTTTTGGGTCTAAAGGACCTATTGGGCTTCTTTTTGCCTGTTGAGGCCAAGAGGCCAATTTGTTAGTCTAAAAGACCTTTTGGGCTTTTTTGCCTTTTTTTGTGTGAACCCGCCAATCGCCGCTTGCGGCTATATTGGCAATTATAATTGCTTAGATAATAATCTAAAACTGTAACTACAGCCTACGGCATACATCCTACAACCATGAAACTTGGCAGAAAGGTGTAGTCTCTTTGCAAGACCGAGCACAAGTACAGAGACCCATATTGGCCTGATGGTGGCGCTATAGCGCACCATTTTGCATTTTGGTCCATATCTCCCACACCGTAGGTCCTAGAAACAAAATTCCACTTCAGGTGCATTCCTTGGCCCCAGACAAACAAAAAAGCCTCAAGAACCATTAAGCTCCGCCTACTTAGATTTTTTGCTAATTTGCATAATATGCAAAACCTACTTTTTTATACTAGTCCCTGGTTTTTCATCGGATCACCACAACCTTGGTGTCAAAATATTCAGGAGAATCTCATTATCAAAGTTGCTTAAAAACATTTTGAGATTTGCATACAGTCTGGTTGTCACATGTTAATCAATAGCTCCAAGGCGTGGCCAAATTTACTTAAACAGCTATATCTCAGCAACGCTTTGACCAATCTTTATAAAAATTTATCAGTTATCAGGGCACATGACTCAGAGGTCACAGGTCAAAGCTGGCCACGATTGTCCAATAGGGGGCGCTATAACATGGGAAAAACTGTTTCTCAGAAACCATTAGTCATATTAAGACAAAACTTTACATGCATCATCAGGGGCCCAAGTGGTATCAAGGCACACATTGATGACATCATCACTTAAAAAACATGGCCACCATTCACCAATTAATTGGTTTTGGCCATTTCACAGGCTTAACATAAGTACATACACATGAAACAGATATGGTATGTTCATCTACACACCCACACACATCTGAATCATTTTGGCAATATCTCCCACACTGTAGGGCCTAAGCAGAGAACTGCTAAACCACGCACGCTGGCCATTCTCACACACGCAGAGTGCCCTCCCTTCCTCCACTCCCTCCAGACTCCCCCGTCCTTCGAACAACCCAATGGCGATGCCTCCACCCCTCTCTCTTTCACATGCACTCACAAAAACACAGGCCTCTCTAAAAAATAAAATGCAAATACACATTATTTTGATCCTTTTGCGCTTTTAGTGCCTCAATTGAACCTTTTTTTGCACATTGATGTAATTATGCCTTTTTTCCACTGAAACAGCTTCTTTTCACTTTTAGGTCTAAAGGACCTTATGGGTTTCTTTTTGCCTATAGAGCCCAAGAGGCCTATTCGTGTGTGAACCCGCCAATTGCCGCTTGCGGCTATATTTAGGGGTCCAAGCACCAGCGGTGCTGGAACCCTATTGGTTTTGTTCCGATTATTATTATTATTATTAGGGGTCCAAGCACCAGCGGTGCTGGAACCCTATTGTATTTGTTCCGATTATTATTATTATTATTATTATTATTATTAGGGGTCCAAGCACCAGCGGTGCTGGAACCCTATTGGTTTTGTTCCGATTATTAGGGGTCCAAGCACCAGCGGTGCTGGAACCCTATTGGTTTTGTTCCGATTATTATTAGGGGTCCAAGCACCAGCGGTGCTGGAACCCTATTGTATTTGTTCCGATTATTATTATTCTTCTTTTTCTGCCCTAAAACGCATTGTGCAGCCTAAACCGTAAGTCGTACAGACTTCTCCTTTGGCCAACTGGTCAAGGACACCTCCGCTACTCAGGCACCCAACGCCAGCCATATACGCCTATAGGTGGCGCTATAGCGCACACAAACGCGCAAAAAATTTTCACGCCTACACCGTATGTCGTAAACAAAAAATTCCAATTGCATCTGATCGGCCATGTTCCATTCTACAAAAAATAAAATTGTGGCCATATGCTCCGCCCCTTAGATTTCGAGCTAATTTGCATAATATGCAAATACACACACATTTTTGAGCGCGTACTAGTCCCTGGATTTTTCACATACATGCACATATGTGATATCCAGGCGCTCAGAAGAGTCTGAACTTTAATTGTTATGGAGCCAAAGTGCACATTTCTGCACATGGGCGTGGCCACATGCATCACAAGTCAAGCGTAGAAAATTCCTTCGCCAAAAATCCACATATTCTGCTATATCTCAGGCATTCTTTCACGTATTCATACCAAATTTCACATACATGTACCTATTGGGTGTCTAGACCTGCACATACATTTTGGCAGACATGCACACCTAGGTGGCGCTATAACGGCCAAAAAACTCTCCTGCCCTCCATGCTTTCATGTAGAAGGACAATCATGATCTCATATGATTCTATGCAAAATCACTAACAACTTTGTAATTGCAAGTGCTTTGCAAAAAAGTACAGATTTTTGTGTATAATCCAATACATATAATTTACACTTTTCATACTAGTCCTAGGATTTTCACTCCATCACCTCAAATCACATATTATAATATCCAGCAGCATGTGAAATACAAAACTGGTGGAAGAAATTCTAAGATTCTTGCAATTTAATATTTTTCATATGCATCACAATGGTACCGTCATGACATATGAACTGCATATTTCAAAAACTCCCCTATATAATGTCTGATTGTTATGAAAATGGACAGACACATTCAGAAGACCACTGAGGTGATATCTGCCAAGTTTGTGCCAAATCCATCCACAAATGGTTGTACTGTGAATATTTTCATTTTCTATGCAGAACATGCATGCAGATCAAAGGTCATTCTTTTCCTCAAAAGAGTTAGAGTTGAGCCTATTCCAGTCAGACCCATTAGCTCAATGGGTAGAGCAATGTGCTCCCAGCCACAATGCACGTGTACAACGGGGGTTCGAATCCCACGTTGGGCAGTATTCCACCATAAGTTTAAAAAGCTGCAATTTAGATTCTGTTTTTTGAGCAGGTACTTCATTCACGAACGTGCTTCATATACTTTCATGTACATTTCATATACCTTTACATGATGTACCAGTGGGTGCAAAATCTTGCCAAACCTCAGCTTGGACCCCGTAATTGCCGCTTGCGGCTATATTTATTATTATTATTAGGGTTCACACACATAGTGTGGGAAACCTATTGTTATTGCTCGGATTTTTCTTTCTTATTAGGGTTCACACACATAGTGTGGGAAACCTATTGTTATTGTTAGGATTTTTCTTCTTTCTTATTATTATTATTATTATTATTTTTCTCCGGATAAAACGCATACTGCAGCCTAAACCGTAAGGCCCAGGGAGACCAAACTTGGCAGACTGGTGTAGTCTGTTTGCGGGACCGTGCTTAAGTACAGACACCCAAATTGGCCTGATGGTGGCGCTATAGCGCAGCATTTTGCGTTTGGGTTCATATCTCCCACCCCGTAGGTCGTAGAAACAAAATTCCACTTCAGGTGCATTCCTTGGCTCCAGACAAACAAAAAAGCCTCAAGAACCATTAAGCTCCGCCTACTTAGATTTTTGCTAATTTGCATAATATGCAAAACCTACTTTTTCATACTTGTCCCTGGTTTTTCATCTGATCACCACAATCTTGGTGTCAAAATATTCACAAGAATCTCATTATCAAGGAACATCAACAAAACTGTGACATTGGTATACAGTCTGGTTGTCACATGTCAATCAATAGCTCTGAGGCGTGGCCAAATTGACTTCAGCAGCTATATCTCAGCAATGCTTTGACCTATCTTTATGAAAATTTATCAGTTGTTAGGGCACATGACTCAGAGGTCACAGGTCAAAGCTGGCCACGATTGTCCAATAGGGGGCGCTATAACATGGGGAAATTTGTTTCTCAGAAACCATTAGTCACATCAAGCCCAAACTTTACAGGCATCATCAGGGGCCCAAGTGGTATCAAGGCACACAATGATGACCTCATCACTCAAAAAACATGGCCGCCATGAGCCAATTAATTTTTATTTGAATTAATTGGCCATTTGACAGACTTAGCATTGGCCAATCAACATGAAACCTCATCACTGTGCATATCCCAGGACTATGTGTCATACTGTGCAGTGTTGAAACATTTGGCCACTAGGTGGCGCTATTTGTGAAAATCATGCATAACTCCTCCAAATTTTCACTTAGGAACATGCAACTTGTTTCTTTTTATACCTTGCAGTAGACCTGACAACTTTGCAATTACAAGTCCTATTAAAAAATGCATACTTTTGTCACATTCATCAATTGTTTGAAAATAGCTCTTAAAGAACTAGTCCTAGGAATTTGATCCAATGATGGCAAAAATGGCATAGGCATAATCTGTAGACACTGTAGTTAACTAAATATGGAAAAAATGTTGCATTTTTATTTGTCTGATTGGTCAATTTTTCCATTATATCCTTCTGGCCATGCCATAAATGACCTTTATTGCTATAACTCATAAACCATGTAAGTGATCAACTCCCAATTTGAAAGGCTTTTATAGACTGAGGTCCTTGTGAGGTAGGCCAAGTTTGGTTCAAATTGGCCTGTCGGAGGCGCTACAGTACCCAAAAATCTGAGAAATCATAAAAACTCACGCAGCAATCTTGTTATGCAGAATACAGACAAGTAATGGGGCTTGTATGATTCAGATCAATGAGGTCTATAACCTTGCAATTACATCTCATAACAAAAAGTGCACTGCCTGACCAGAAATGAACCTTTTAATTCACCAAAATGTCATTGCATTACTGAGATTAATGAGATATCAGTATGATAGTACTTGGGCTCCATCTAGTGGCCAAACACCGAAACTGACTGAAAACAATTGCTCACATGAAACACCACACAAACGCACACAAAGCTGATCTCAGCATGTGATTTAGTTCTGTGATCTGAATCATTTTGCCAATACACATTATTTTGATCCTTTTGGGCCTTTAGTGCCTCAGTTGAATTGAATGTTTTGTCACATTGATTTACTTATGCATTTTTCCACTCAAACAGCTTCTATTCACTTTTGGGTCTAAAGGACCTATTGGGCTTCTTTTTGCCTATTGAGGCCAAGAGGCCAATTTGTTGGTCTAAAAGACCCTTTGGGCTTTTTTGCCTTTTTTTGTGTGAACCCGCCAATCGCCGCTTGCGGCTATATTTAGGGTTCACACACGTAGTGTGGGAAACCTATTGTAATTGCTCGAATTTTTCTTCTTTTTTTTTCTTCTTATTATTATTATTATTTTTCTCCGCATAAAACGCATACTGCAGCCTAAACCGTAAGGCCCAGGGAGACCAAACTTGGCAGACTGGTGTAGTCTGTTTGCGGGACCGTGCTAAAGTACAGAGACCCACATTGGCCTGATGGTGGCGCTATAGCGCAGCATTTTGCGTTTTGGTCCATATCTCCCACCCCGTAGGTCGTAGAAACAAAATTCCACTTCAGGTGCATTCCTTGGCTCCAGACAAACAAAAAAGCCTCAAGAACCATTAAGCTCCGCCTACTTAGATTTTTTGCTAATTTGCATAATATGCAAAACCTACTTTTTTATACTAGTCCCTGGTTTTTCATCTGATCACCACAATCTTGGTGTCAAAATATTCACAAGAATCTCATTATCAAGGAACATCAACAAAACTGTGACATTGGTATACAGTCTGGTTGTCACATGTCAATCAATAGCTCTGAGGCGTGGCCAAATTGACTTCAGCAGCTATATCTCAGCAATGCTTTGACCTATCTTTATGAAAATTTATCAGTTGTTAGGGCACATGACTCAGAGGTCACAGGTCAAAGCTGGCCACGATTGTCCAATAGGGGGCGCTATAACATGGGGAAATTTGTTTCTCAGAAACCATTAGTCACATCAAGCCCAAACTTTACAGGCATCATCAGGGGCCCAAGTGGTATCAAGGCACACAATGATGACCTCATTACTCAAAAAACATGGCCGCCATGAGCCAAATAATTTTTATTTGAATTAATTGGCCATTTGACAGACTTACCATTGGCCAATCAACATGAAACCTCATCACTGTGCATATCCCAGGACTATGTGTCATACTGTGCAGTGTTGAAACATTTGGCCACTAGGTGGCGCTATTTGTGAAAATCATGCATAACTCCTCCAAATTTTCACTTAGGAACATGCAACTTGTTTCTTTTTATACCTTGCAGTAGACCTGACAACTTTGCAATTACAAGTCCTATTAAAAAATGCATACTTTTGTCACATTCATCAATTGTTTGAAAATAGCTCTTTAAGAACTAGTCCTAGGAATTTGATCCAATGATGGCAAAAATGGCATAGGCATAATCTGTAGACACTGTAGTTAACTAAATATGGAAAAAATGTTGCATTTTTATTTGTCTGATTGGTCAATTTTTCCATTATATCCTTCTGGCCATGCCATAAATGACCTTTATTGCTATAACTCATAAACCATGTAAGTGATCAACTCCCAATTTGAAAGGCTTTTATACACTGAGGTCCTTGTGAGGTAGGCCAAGTTTGGTTCAAATTGGCCTGTCGGAGGCGCTACAGTACCCAAAAACCTGAGAAATCATAAAAACTCACGCAGCAATCTTGTTATGCAGAATACAGACAAGTAATGGGGCTTGTATGATTCAGATCAATGAGGTCTATAACTTTGCAATTACATCTCATAACAAAAAGTGCACTGCCTGACCAGAAATGAACCTTTTATTTCACCAAAATGTCCTAGTTCATTACTGAGATTAATGAGATATCCTTATGGTAGTACTTGGGCTCCATCTAGTGGCCAAACACCAGAACTGACTGAAAACTATTGCTCACATGAAACACCACACAAACACACACAAAGCTGATCTCAGCATGTGATTTAGTTCTGTGATCTGAATCATTTTGCCAATACACATTATTTTGATCCTTTTGGGCCTTTAGTGCCTCAGTTGAATTGAATGTTTTGTCACATTGATTTACTTATGCATTTTTTCCACTCAAACAGCTTCTATTCACTTTTGGGTCTAAAGGACCTATTGGGCTTCTTTTTGCCAATTGAGGCCAAGAGGCCAATTTGTTGGTCTAAAAGACCCTTTGGGCTTTTTTGCCTTTTTTTGTGTGAACCCGCCAATCGCCGCTTGCGGCTATATTTAGGGTTCACACACATAGTGTGGGAAACCTATTGTAATTGCTCGGATTTTTCTTTTTTCTTCTTATTATTATTTTTCTCCGCATAAAACGCATACTGCAGCCTAGACCGTAAGGCCCAGAGACACCAAACTTGGCAGAATGGTGTAGTCTCTTTGCGAGACCGTGCTAAAGCACAGAGACCCACATTGGCCTGATGGTGGCGCTATAGCGCACCATTTTGCGTTTTGGTCCATATCTCCCACACCATAGGTCCTAGAAATAAAATTCCACTTCTGATGGATTCCTTGGCTCAAGCCAAACAAAAAAGCCTCAAGAACCATTAAGCTCCGCCTACTTAGATTTTTTGCTAATTTGCATAATATGCAAAACCTACTTTTTTATACTAGTCCCTGGTTTTTCATCCGATCACCACAAGCTTGGTGTCAAAATGTTCACAAGAATCTCTTTATCAATATTCCTGGAAAAAATTGTGACATTTGCATACAGTGTCATTGTGATATGTCAATCAATAGCTCCAAGGCGTGGCCAAATTTACTTAAACAGCTATATCTCAGCAACCCTTTGACCGATCTTCATAAAATTTTAACAGTTGTTAGGGCACATGACTCAAAGGTCATAGATCAAAGCTGGCCAAGATTGTCCAATAGGGGGCGCTATAACATGGGAAAAACTGTTTCTCAGAAACCATTAGTCACATCAAGCCAAAACTTTACAGGCATCATCAGGGGCCCAAGTGATATCAACTCACACAATGATGACATCATCACTCAAAAAACATGGCCGCCATGAGCCAATTAATTTTTATTTAAATTAATTGGCCATTTGACAGACTTACCATTGGCCAATCAACATGAAACCTCACCACTGTGCATATCCCAGGACTATGTGTCATGCTGTGCAGTTTTGACACATTTAGACACTAGGTGGCGCTATTTGTGAAAATCATGCATAACTCCTCCAAATTTTCACTTAGGAACATGCAACTTGTTTCTTTTTATTCCTTGCAGTAGACCTGACAACTTTGCAATTACAAGTCCTATTAAAAAATGCATACTTTTGTCACATTCATCAATTGTTTGAAAATAGCTCTTTAAGAACTAGTCCTAGGAATTTGATCCAATGATGGCAAAAATGGCATAGGCATAATCTGTAGACACTGTAGTTAAATAAATATGGAAAAAATGTTGCATTTATATTTTTCTGATTGGTCAATTTTTCCATTATATCCTTCTGGCCATGCCATAAATGACCTTTTTTGCTATAACTCATAAACCATGTAAGTGATCAACTCCCAATTTGAAAGGCTTTTATACACTGAGGTCCTTGTGAGGTAGGCCAAGTTTGGTTCAAATTGGCCTGTCGGGGGCGCTACAGTACCCAAAAACCTAAGAAATCATAAAAACTCATGCAGCAATCTTGGTATGCAGAATACAGACAAGTAATGGGGCTTGTATGATTCAGATCAATGAGGTCTATAACATTGCAATTACATCTCATAACAAAAAGTGCACTGCCTGACCAGAAATGAACCTTTTAATTCACCAAAATGTCATATTGCATTACTGAGATTAATGACATATCAGTATGATAGTACTTGGGCTCCATCTAGTGGCCAAACACTGGAACTGACTGAAAACTATTGCTCACATGAAACACCACACAAACACACACAAAGCTGATCTCAGCATGTGATTTAGTTCTGTGATCTGACTCAATTTCCCAATACACATTATTTTGATCCTTTTGGGCCTTTAGTGCCCCAATTGAACCTTTTTTTGCACATTGATTTATTTGTGCATTTTTTCCACTCAAACAGCTTCTTTTCACATTTAGGGTCTAAAGGACCGTTTGGGCCTCTGCCTATTGAGGCCAAGAGGCCTATTCGTGTGTGAACCCGCCAATTGCCGCTTGCGGCTATATTTATTATTATTATTTTTCTCCGCATAAAACGCATACTGCAGCCTAGACCGTAAGGCCCAGGGAGACCAAACTTGGCAGACTGGTGTAGTCTGTTTGCGGGACCGTGCTAAAGTACAGAGACCCACATTGGCCTGATGGTGGCGCTATAGCGCAGCATTTTGCGTTTTGGTCCATATCTCCCACCCCGTAGGTCCTAGAAACAAAATTCCACTTCAGGTGCATTCCTTGGCTCCAGACAAACAAAAAAGCCTCAAGAACCATTAAGCTCCGCCTACTTAGATTTTTTGCTAATTTGCATAATATGCAAAACCTACTTTTTTATACTAGTCCCTGGTTTTTCATCGGATTTGTTCAATCTTGGTGTCAAAATATGCAGAAGAATCTCATTATCAATAAATTTGAACAAAATTGTTACATTTGCATACAGTGTCGTTGTGACATGTCAATCAATAGCTCTGAGGCGTGGCCAAATTCACTTCAGCAGCTATATCTCAGCAATGCTTTGACCTATCTTTATGAAAATTTATCAGTTGTTAGGGCACATGACTCAGAGGTCACAGGTCAAAGCTGGCCACGATTGTCCAATAGGGGGCGCTATAACATGGGGAAATTTGTTTCTCAGAAACTATTAGTCACATCAAGCCCAAACTTTACAGGCATCATCAGGGGCCCAAGTAGTATCAAGGCACACAATGATGACCTCATCACTCAAAAAACATGGCCGCCATGAGCCAATTAATTTTTATTTGAATTAATTGGCCATTTGACAGACTTACCATTGGCCAATCAACATGAAACCTCATCACTGTGCATATCCCAGGACTATGTGTCATACTGTGCAGTGTTGAAACATTTGGCCACTAGGTGGCGCTATTTGTGAAAATCATGCATAACTCCTCCAAATTTTCACTTAGGAACATGCAACTTGTTTCTTTTTATACCATGCAGTAGACCTGACAACTTTGCAATTACAAGTCCTATTAAAAAATGCATACTTTTGTCACATTCATCAATTGTTTGAAAATAGCTCTTTAAGAACTAGTCCTAGGAATTTGATCCAATGATGGCAAAAATGGCATAGGCATAATCTGTAGACACTGTAGTTAACTAAATAAGGAAAAAATGTTGCATTTTTATTTGTCTGATTGATCAATTTTTCCATTATATCCTTCTGGCCATGCCATAAATGACCTTTATTGCTATAACTCATAAACCATGTAAGTGATCAACTCCCAATTTGAAAGGCTTTTATACACTGAGGTCCTTGTGAGGTAGGCCAAGTTTGGTTCAAATTGGCCTGTCGGAGGCGCTACAGTACCCAAAAACCTGAGAAATCATAAAAACTCACGCAGCAATCTTGTTATGCAGAATACAGACAAGTAATGGGGCTTGTATGATTCAGATCAATGAGATCTATAACATTGCAATTACATCTCATAACAAAAAGTGCACTGCCTGACCAGAAATGAACCTTTTAATTCACCAAAATGTCATTGCATTACTGAGATCAATGAGATATCAGTATCATAGTACTTGGGCTCCATCTAGTGGCCAAACACCGAAACTGACTGAAAACAATTGCTCACATGAAACACCACACAAACGCACACAAAGCTGATCTCAGCATGTGATTTAGTTCTGTGATCTGAATCATTTTGCCAATACACATTATTTTGATCCTTTTGGGCCTTTAGTGCCTCAGTTGAATTGAATGTTTTGTCACATTGATTTACTCATGCATTTTCTCCACTCAAACAGCTTCTATTCACTTTTGGGTCTAAATGACCTATTGGGCTTCTTTTTGCCTATTGAGGCCAAGAGGCCAATTTGTTGGTCTAAAAGACCCTTTGGGCTTTTTTGCCTTTTTTTGTGTGAACCCGCCAATCGCCGCTTGCGGCTATATTTAGGGGTCCAAGCACCACCGGTGCTGGAACCCTATTGTAATTGTTCCGATTTTTATTATTATTATTATTATTATTTTTTTTCTGCCTTAAAACGCATCGTACAGCCTAAACCGTAAGACCTACAGACTTCTCCTTTGGCCAACTTGTAGTACTCCTCTCCGCTACTCAGGCGCAACACGCCAGCCCGATACAACCATAGGTGGCGCTATAGCGCACAAAAACGCATGAAAAAGTTTAAACTGGTGTTTCTCCTAAACCGTATGTCCTAGAGACAAAATGTAAACTTCATCTGATCAGGCATGTGCTCATCTAAAAAAAGTTCCATTGAAGCCATATGCTCCGCCCCTTACATGTCGAGCTAATTTGCATAATATGCAAATTTGCACACATTTTTGAGCGCGTACTAGTCCCTGGATTTTTCACATACATGCACATATGTGATATCCAGGCGCTCAGAAGAGTCTGAACTTTAATAGTTATGGAGCCAAAGTGCACATTTCTGCACATGGGCGTGGCCACATGCATCAGAAGTCAAGCGTAGAAAATTCCTTCGCCAAAAATCCACATATTCTGCTATATCTCAGGCATTCTTTCACGTATTCATACCAAATTTCACACACATGTACCTACTGGGTGTCTAGACCTGCACATGCATTTTGGCAGACATGCACATCTAGGTGGCGCTATAACGGCCAAAAAACTCTCCTGCCCACACCGATTGGCCAAATAACTCCAAACTTGGTACGCATCATCTATATGCACCTATGACACAGGTCCTTGACCTGCACCATCATATGTCCAATATGGCCGCCGCTATCGACCAATCAGCTTTCAGTACACCTTTCACAAGCTTATCATATGCCAATCAACATGAAACTCACATATTATGTTCATCTACACACCCTCTAAGACATACTCAAGTATGACGGGAATTGCACCACTAGGTGGCGCTATACTAGAATTTCCTGAATTAACCCTACTTCTTTCTTACACATGCACACACATGCAATGGCCTACCTATAGGTTTCATATACACATTGCTTCACCCATACCTACCCAGTGATTACACACACATGCTTACGCATCTCAGGCGTGCCAGATGGTGCCCATACCCTGTGCTTGGACCCCGTAATTGCCGCTTGCGGCTATATTTAGGGGTCCAAGCACCATCGGTGCTGGAACCCTATTGTAATTGTTCTGATTATTATTATTATTATTATTATTATTCTTTTTCTCCGCTAAAACGCGTCGTGCAGCCTAAACCGTAAGACCTACAGACTTCTCCTTTGGCCAACTTGTAGTACTCCTCTCCGCTACTCAGGCGCAACACGCCAGCCCGATACGACCATAGGTGGCGCTATAGCGCACAAAAACGCATGAAAAAGTTTAAACTGGTGTTTCTCCTAAACCGTATGTCGTAGAGACAAAATGTAAACTTCATCTGATCAGGCATGTGCTCATCTAAAAAAAGTTCCATTGAAGCCATATGCTCCGCCCCTTACATGTCGAGCTAATTTGCATAATATGCAAATTTGCACAAATTTTTGAGCGCATACTAGTCCCTGGATTTTTCACATACATGCACATATGTGATATCCAGGCGCTCAGAAGAGTCTGAACTTTAATTATTATGGAGCCAAAGTGCACATTTCTGCACATGGGCGTGGCCACATGCATCACAAGTCAAGCGTAGAAAATTCCTTCGCCAAAAATCAACATATTCTGCTATATCTCAGGCATTCTTTCACGTATTCATACCAAATTTCACACACATGTACCTACTGGGTGTCTAGACCTGCACATGCATTTTGGCAGACATGCACATCTAGGTGGCGCTATAACGGCCAAAAAACTCTCCTGCCCACACCGATTGGCCAAATAACTCCAAACTTGGTACGCATCATCAATATGCACCTATGACACAGGTCCTTGACCTGCACCATCATATGTCCAATATGGCCGCCGCTATCGACCAATCAGCTTTCAGTACACCTTTCACAAGCTTTTCATATGCCAATTTTTTTTCTGCCTTAAAACGCGTTGTGCAGCCTAAACCGTAAGACCTACAGACTTCTCCTTTGGCCAACTTGTAGTACTCCTGTCCGCTACTCAGGTGCAACACGCCAGCACGATCCGCCCATAGGTGGCGCTACAGCGCACACAAACGCATGAAAAAGTTTACACAGGTGTTTCTCCTAAACCGTATGTCCTAGAGACAAAATGTAAACTGCATCTGATCAGGCATGAGCTCATCTAAAAAAAGTTCCATTGAAGCCATATGCTCCGCCCCTTACATGTCGAGCTAATTTGCACAATATGCAAATTTGCTTACATTTTTGAGCGCATACTAGTCCCTGGATTTTTCACATATATGCACATATGTGGTATCCAGGCGCTCACAAGAGTCTGAACTTTAATTGTTATGGAGCCAAAGTGCACATTTCTGCACATGGGCTTGGCCACATGCATCACAAGTCAAGCGTAGAAAATTCCTTCGCCAAAAATCCACATATTCTGCTGTATCTCAGGCATACTTTCATGTATTCACCCCAAATTTTACACACATGTACCTATTGGGTGTCTAGACCGGCACATACATTTTGGCAGACATGCACACCTAGGTGGCGCTATAACAGCCAAAAAACTCTCCTGCCCACACCGATTGGCCAAATAACTCCAAACTTGGTATGCATCATCTATATGCACCTATGACACAGGTCCTTGACCTGCACCATCATATGTCCAATATGGCCGCCGCTATCGACCAATCAGCTTTCAGTTCACATTTCACAAGCTTATCATATGCCAATCAACATGAAACTCACATATTATGTTCATCTACACACCCTCTAAGACATACTCAAGTATGACGGGAATTGCACCACTAGGTGGCGCTATACTAGAATTTCCTGAATTACCCCTACATCTTTCTTACACATGCACACACATGCAATGGCCTACCTATAGGTTTCATATACACATTGCTTCACCCATACCTACCCAGTGATTACACACACATGCTTACGCATCTCAGGCGTGCCAGATGCTGCCCATACCCCGTGCTTGGACCCCGTAATTGCCGCTTGCGGCTATATTTATTATTATTATTCTTCTTTTTCTGCCCTAAAACGCGTCGTGCAGCCTAAACCGTAAGTCCTACAGACTTCTCCTTTGGCCAACTTGTAGTACTCCTCTCCGCTACTCAGGCGCAACACGCCAGCCCGATCCGACCATAGGTGGCGCTATAGCGCACAAAATCGCATGAAAAAGTTTACACAGGTGTTTCTCCTACACCGTATGTCCTAGAGATAAAATTCAAACTGCATCTGATCAGGCATGAGCTCATCTAAAAAAAGTTCCATTGAAGCGATATGCTCCGCCCCTTACATGTCGAGCTAATTTGCATAATATGCAAATACCCACACATTTTTGAGCGCGTACTAGTCCCTGGATTTTTCACATACATGCACATATGTGGTATCTAGGTGTTCAGAAGAGTCTGAACTTTAATAGTTATGGAGCCAAAGTGCACATTTCTGCACATGGGCGTGGCCACATGCATCAGAAGTCAAGCGTCGAAAATTCCTTCGCCAAAAATCCACATATTCTGCTGTATCTCAGGCATACTTTCATGTATTCACTCCAAATTTCACACACATGTACCTATTGGGTGTCTAGACCGGCACATACATTTTGGCAGACATGCACACCTAGGTGGCGCTATAACGGCCAAAAAACTCTCCTGCCCTCCATGCTTTCATGTAGAAGGACAATCATGATCTCATATGATTCTTTGCAAAATCACTAACAACTTTGTAATTGCAAGTGCTTTGCAAAAAAGTACAGATTTTTGTGTATAATCCAATACATATAATTTACACTTTTCATACTAGTCCTAGGATTTTCACTCCATCACCTCAAATCACATATTATAATATCCAGCAGCATGTGAAATACAAAACTGGTGGAACAAATTCTAAGATTCTTGCAATTTAATATTTTTCATATGCATCACAATGGTACCGTCATGACATATGAACTGCATATTTCAAAAACTCCCCTATATAATGTCTGATTGTTATGAAAATGGACAGACACATTCAGAAGACCACTGAGGTGATATCTGCCAAGTTTGTGCCAAATCCATCCACAAATGGTTGTACTGTGAATATTTTCATTTTCTATGCAGAACATGCATGCAGATCAAAGGTCATTCTTTTCCTCAAAAGAGTTAGAGTTGAGCCTATTCCAGTCAGACCCATTAGCTCAATGGGTAGAGCAATGTGCTCCCAGCCACAATGCACGTGGACAACGGGGGTTCAAATCCCATGTTGGGCAGTATTCCACCATAAGTTTAAAAAGCTGCCATTTCGATTCTGTTTTTTGAGCAGGTACTTCATTCACGAACGTGCTTCATATACTTTCATGTACATTTCATAAAGCTTTACATAATGTTGTGCCAGTGGGTGCAAAATCTTGCCAAACCTCAGCTTGGACCCCGTAATCGCCGCTTGCGGCTATATTTATTATTATTAGGGGTCCAAGCACCAGTGGTGCTGGAACCCTATTGTATTTGTTCCGATTATTATTATTATTAGGGGTCCAAGCACCAGCGGTGCTGGAACCCTATTGTATTTGTTCCGATTATTATTATTATTATTATTATTATTATTATTCTTTTTCTCCGCTAAAACGCGTTGTACAGCCTAAACCGTAAGACCTACAGACTTCTCCTTTGGCCAACTTGTAGTACTCCTCTCCGCTACTCAGGCGCAACACGCCAGCCCGATACGACCCTAGGTGGCGCTATAGCGCACACAAACGCATGAAAAAGTTTAAACAGGTGTTTCTCCTAAACCGTATGTCCTAGAGATAAAATTCAAACTGCATCTGATCAGGCATGTGCTCATCTAAAAAAAGTTCCATTGAAGCCATATGCTCCGCCCCTTACATGTCGAGCTAATTTGCATAATATGCAAATACGCACACATTTTTGAGCGCGTACTAGTCCCTGGATTTTTCACATACATGCACATATGTGGTATCCATGCGTTCAGAAGAGTCTGAACTTTAATTGTTATGGAGCCAAAGTGCACATTTCTGCACATGGGCGTGGCCACATGCATCAGAAGTCAAGCGTAGAAAATTCCTTCGCCAAAAATCCACATATTCTGCTGTATCTCAGGCATACTTTCATGTATTCACTCCAAATTTCACACACATGTACCTATTGGGTGTCTAGACCGGCACATACATTTTGGCAGACATGCACACCTAGGTGGCGCTATAACGGCCAAAAAACTCTCCTGCCCACACCGATTGGCCAAATAACTCCAAACTTGGTACGCATCATCTATATGCACCTATGACACAGGTCCTTGACCTGCACCATCATATGTCCAATATGGCCGCCGCTATCGACCAATCAACTTTCAGTACACCTTTCACAAGCTTATCATATGCCAATTAACATGAAACTCACATATTATGTTCATCTACACACCCTCTAATACATATCAAAGTATGACGGGAATTGCACCACTAGGTGGCGCTATACTAGAAATTCCTGAATTACTCCTACATGCTTTCATGTAGAAGGACAATCATGATCTCATATGATTCTATGCAAAATCATTAACAACTTTGTAATTGCAAGTGCTTTGCAAAAAAGTACAGATTTTTGTGTATAATCCAATACATATAATTTACACTTTTCATACTAGTCCTAGGATTTTCACTCCATCACCTCAAATCACATATTATAATATCCAGCAGCATGTGAAATACAAAACTGGTGGAACAAATTCTAAGATTCTTGCAATTTAATATTTTTCATATGCATCACAATGGTACCGTCATGACATATGAACTGCATATTTCAAAAACTCCCCTATATAATGTCTGATTTGTTATGAAAATGGACAGACACATTCAGAAGACCACTGAGGTGATATCTGTCAAGTTTGTGCCAAATCCATCCACAAATGCTTGTACTGTGAATATTTTCATTTTCTATGCTGAACATGCATGCAGACCAAAGGTCATTCTTTTCCTCAAAAGAGTTAGAGTTGAGCCTGTAATCCAGTCAGACCCATTAGCTCAATGGGTAGAGCAATGTGCTCCCAGCCACAATGCACGTGGACAACGGGGGTTCGAATCCCACGTTGGGCAGTATTCCATCATAAGTTTAAAAAGCTGCCATTTCGATTCTGTTTTTTGAGCAGGTACTTCATTCACGAACGTGCTTCATATACTTTCATGTACATTTCATAAAGCTTTACATAATGTTGTGCCAGTGGGTGCAAAATCTTGCCAAACCTCAGCTTGGACCCCGTAATCGCCGCTTGCGGCTATATTTATTATTATTATTCTTCTTTTTCTGCCTTAAAACGCGTCGTGCAGCCTAAACCGTAAGTCCTACAGACTTCTCCTTTGGCCAACTTGTAGTACTCCTCTCCGCTACTCAGGCGCAACACGCCAGCCCGATCCGACCATAGGTGGCGCTATAGCGCACAAAATCGCATGAAAAAGTTTACATAGGTGTTTCTCCTACACCGTATGTCCTAGAGATAAAATTCAAACTGCATCTGATCAGGCATGAGCTCATCTAAAAAAAGTTCCATTGAAGCTATATGCTCCGCCCCTTACATGTCGAGCTAATTTGCATAATATGCAAATACCCACACATTTTTGAGCGCGTACTAGTCCCTGGATTTTTCACATACATGCACATATGTGGTATCCAGGCGCTCACAAGAGTCTGAACTTTAATAGTTATGGAGCCAAAGTGCACATTTCTGCACATGGGCGTGGCCACATGCATCAGAAGTCAAGCGTCGAAAATTCCTTCGCCAAAAATCCACATATTCTGCTGTATCTCAGGCATACTTTCATGTATTCACTCCAAATTTCACACACATGTACCTATTGGGTGTCTAGACCGGCACATACATTTTGGCAGACATGCACACCTAGGTGGCGCTATAACGGCCAAAAAACTCTCCTGCCCTCCATGCTTTCATGTAGAAGGACAATCATGATCTCATATGATTCTTTGCAAAATCACTAACAACTTTGTAATTGCAAGTGCTTTGCAAAAAAGTCCAGATTTTTGTGTATAATCCAATACATATAATTTACACTTTTCATACTAGTCCTAGGATTTTCACTCCATCACCTCAAATCACATATTATAATATCCAGCAGCATGTGAAATACAAAACTGGTGGAACAAATTCTAAGATTCTTGCAATTTAATATTTTTCATATGCATCACAATGGTACCGTCATGACATATGAACTGCATATTTCAAAAACTCCCCTATATAATGTCTGATTGTTATGAAAATGGACAGACACATTCAGAAGACCACTGAGGTGATATCTGCCAAGTTTGTGCCAAATCCATCCACAAATGGTTGTACTGTGAATATTTTCATTTTCTATGCAGAACATGCATGCAGATCAAAGGTCATTCTTTTCCTCAAAAGAGTTAGAGTTGAGCCTATTCCAGTCAGACCCATTAGCTCAATGGGTAGAGCAATGTGTTCCCAGCCACAATGCACGTGGACAACGGGGGTTCAAATCCCACGTTGGGCAATATTCCACCATAAGTTTAAAAAGCTGCCATTTCAATTCTGTTTTTTGAGCAGGTACTTCATTCACGAACGTGCTTCATATACTTTCATGTACATTTCATAAAGCTTTACATAATGTTGTGCCAGTGGGTGCAAAATCTTGCCAAACCTCAGCTTGGACCCCGTAATTGCCGCTTGCGGCTATATTTAGGGGTCCAAGCACTGAAGGTGCTGGAACCCTATTGTAATTGTTCCGATTATTAGGGTTCACACACATAGTGTGGGAAACCTATTGTTATTGCTCGGATTTTTCTTTCTTATTATTATTATTATTTTTCTCCGCATAAAACGCATACTGCAGCCTAAACCGTAAGGCGCAGGGAGACCAAACTTGGCAGACTGGTGTAGTCTGTTTGCGGGACCGTGCTTAAGTACAGACACCCAAATTGGCCTCATGGTGGCGCTATAGCGCAGCATTTTGCGTTTGGATTCATATCTCCCACCCCGTAGGTCCTAGACACAAAATTCCACTTCAGGTGCATTCCTTGGCTCCAGACAAACAAAAAAGCCTCAAGAACCATTAAGCTCCGCCTACTTAGATTTTTTGCTAATTTGCATAATATGCAAAACCTACTTTTTTATACTAGTCCCTGGTTTTTCATCTGATCACCACAATCTTGGTGTCAAAATATTCACAAGAATCTCATTATCAAGGAACATCAACAAAACTGTGACATTGGTATACCGTCTGGTTGTCACATGTCAATCAATAGCTCTGAGGCGTGGCCAAATTGACTTCAGCAGCTATATCTCAGCAATGCTTTGACCTATCTTTATGAAAATTTATCAGTTGTTAGGGCACATGACTCAGAGGTCACAGGTCAAAGCTGGCCACGATTGTCCAATAGGGGGCGCTATAACATGGGGAAATTTGTTTCTCAGAAACCATTAGTCACATCAAGCCCAAAATTTACAGGCATCATCAGGGGCCCAAGTGGTATCAAGGCACACAATGATGACCTCATCACTCAAAAAACATGGCCGCCATGAGCCAATTAATTTTTATTTGAATTAATTGGCCATTTGACAGACTTACCATTGGCCAATCAACATGAAACCTCATCACTGTACATATCCCAGGACTATGTGTCATACTGTGCAGTGTTGAAACATTTGGCCACTAGGTGGCGCTATTTGTGAAAATCATACATAACTCCTCCAAATTTTCACTTAGGAACATGCAACTTGTTTCATTTTATACCTTGCAGTAGACCTGACAACTTTGCTATTACAAGTCCTATTAAAAAATGCATACTTTTGTCACATTCATCAATTGTTTGAAAATAGCTCTTTAAGAACTAGTCCTAGGAATTTGATCCAATGATGTCAAAAATGGCATAAGCATAATCTGTAGACACTGTAGTTAACTAAATAAGGAAAAAATGTTGCATTTTTATTTGTCTGATTGGTCAATTTTTCCATTATATCCTTCTGGCCATGCCATAAATGACCTTTATTGCTATAACTCATAAACCATGTAAGTGATCAACTCCCAATTTGAAAGGCTTTTATAGACTGAGGTCCTTGTGAGGTAGGCCAAGTTTGGTTCAAATTGGCCTGTCAGAGGCGCTACAGTACCCAAAAACCTGAGAAATCATAAAAACTCACGCAGCAATCTTGTTATGCAGAATACAGACAAGTAATGGGGCTTGTATGATTCAGATCAATGAGGTCTATAACATTGCAATTACATCTCATAACAAAAAGTGCACTGCCTGACCAGAAATGAACCTTTTAATTCACCAAAATGTCATTGCATTACTGAGATTAATGAGATATCAGTATGATAGTACTTGGGCTCCATCTAGTGGCCAAACACCGAAACTGACTGAAAACAATTGCTCACATGAAACACCACACAAACGCACACAAAGCTGATCTCAGCATGTGATTTAGTTCTGTGATCTGAATCATTTTGCCAATACACATTATTTTGATCCTTTTGGGCCTTTAGTGCCTCAGTTGAATTGAATGTTTTGTCACATTGATTTACTTATGCATTTTTTCCACTCAAACAGCTTCTATTCACTTTTGGGTCTAAAGGACCTACTGGGCTTCTTTTTGCCTATTGAGGCCAAGAGGCAAATTTGTTTGTCTAAAAGACCCTTTGGGCTTTTTTGCCTTTTTTTGTGTGAACCCGCCAATCGCCGCTTGCGGCTATATTTATTATTATTCTTCTTTTTCTGCCCTAAAACGCGTTGTGCAGACCAAACCGTAACACCTACAGACTTCTCCTTTGGCCAACTTGTAGTACTCCTCTCCGCTACTCAGGCGCAACACGCCAGCCCGATCCGACCATAGGTGGCGCTATAGAGCGCAAAAAATTGTCACGCCTACACCGTATGTCATAAACAAAAAATTCCAATTGCATCTGATCAGTCATCTTCCATTCTACAAAAAATACATTTGAACCCATAAGCTCCGCCCCTTACATGTCGAGCTAATTTGCATAATATGCAAATTTGCACACATTTTTGAGCGCGTACTAGTCCCTGGATTTTTCACATACATGCACATATGTGGTATCAAAACGTTCAGAAGAGTCTGAACTTTAAAAGTTATGGAGCCAAAGTGCACATTTCTGCACTTGGGCATGGCCACATGCATCACAAGTCAAGCGTCCAAAATTCCTTCGCCAAAAATCCACATATTCTGCTGTATCTCAGGCATACTTTCATGTATTCACTCCAAATTTCACACACATGTACCTATTGGGTGTCTAGACCTGCACATGCATTTTGGCAGACATGCACACCTAGGTGGCGCTATAACGGCCAAAAAACTCTCCTGCCCACACCGATTGGCCAAATAACTCCAAACTTGGTACGCATCATCTATATGCACCTATGACACAGGTCCTTGATCTGCACCATCATATGTCCAATATGGCCGCCGCTATCGACCAATCAGCTTTCAGTACACCTTTCACAAGCTTTTCATATGCCAATTTTTTTTCTGCCTTAAAACGCGTTGTGCAGCCTAAACCGTAAGACCTACAGACTTCTCCTTTGGCCAACTTGTAGTACTCCTCTCCGCTACTCAGGCGCAACGCGCCAGCCCGATCCGACCATAGGTGGCGCTATAGCGCACAAAAACGCATGAAAAAGTTTAAACTGGTGTTTCTCCTAAACCGTATGTCCTAGAGACAAAATGTAAACTTCACCTGATCAGGCATGTGCTCATCTAAAAAAAGTTCCATTGAAGCCATATGCTCCGCCCCTTACATGTCGAGCTAATTTGCATAATATGCAAATTTGCACAAATTTTTGAGCGCGTACTAGTCCCTGGATTTTTCACATACATGCACATATGTGGTATCCAGGCGCTCACAAGAGTCTGAACTTTAATTGTTATGGAGCCAAAGTGCACATTTCTGCACATGGGCGTGGCCACATGCATCACAAGTCAAGCGTAGAAAATTCCTTCGCCAAAAATCCACATATTCTGCTGTATCTCAGGCATACTTTCATGTATTCACTCCAAATTTCACACACATGTACCTATTGGGTGTCTAGACCGGTACATACATTTTGGCAGACATGCACACCTAGGTGGCGCTATAACGGCCAAAAAACTCTCCTGCCCACACCGATTGGCCAAATAACTCCAAACTTGGTACGCATCATCTATATGCACCTATGACACAGGTCCTTGACCTGCACCATCATATGTCCAATATGGCCGCCGCTATCGACCAATCAGCTTTCAGTTCACATTTCACAAGCTTATCATAAGCCAATCAACATGAAACTCACATATTATGTTCATCTACACACCCTCTAAGACATACTCAAGTATGACGGGAATTGCACCACTAGGTGGCGCTATACTAGAATTTCCTGAATTACCCCTACATCTTTCTTACACATGCACACACATGCAATGGCCTACCTATAGGTTTCATATACACATTGCTTCACCCATACCTACCCAGTGATTACACACACATGCTTACGCATCTCAGGCGTGCCAGATGGTGCCCATACCCTGTGCTTGGACCCCGTAATTGCCGCTTGCGGCTATATTTATTATTAGGGTTCACACACGTAGTGTGGGAAACCTATTGTAATTGCTCGAATTTTTCTTCTTTTTTTTTTTTCTTCTTATTATTATTATTATTTTTCTCCGCATAAAACGCATACTGCAGCCTAAACCGTAAGGCCCAGGGAGACCAAACTTGGCAGACTGGTGTAGTCTGTTTGCGGGACCGTGCTAAAGTACAGAGACCCACATTGGCCTGATGGTGGCGCTATAGCGCAGCATTTTGCGTTTTGGTCCATATCTCCCACCCCGTAGGTCGTAGAAACAAAATTCCACTTCAGGTGCATTCCTTGGCTCCAGACAAACAAAAAAGCCTCAAGAACCATTAAGCTCCGCCTACTTAGATTTTTTGCTAATTTGCATAATATGCAAAACCTACTTTTTTATACTAGTCCCTGGTTTTTCATCTGATCACCACAATCTTGGTGTCAAAATATTCACAAGAATCTCATTATCAAGGAACATCAACAAAACTGTGACATTGGTATACAGTCTGGTTGTCACATGTCAATCAATAGCTCTGAGGCGTGGCCAAATTGACTTCAGCAGCTATATCTCAGCAATGCTTTGACCTACCTTTATGAAAATTTATCAGTTGTTAGGGCACATGACTCAGAGGCCACAGGTCAAAGCTGGCCACGATTGTCCAATAGGGGGCGCTATAACATGGGGAAATTTGTTTCTCAGAAACCATTAGTCACATCAAGCCCAAACTTTACAGGCATCATCAGGGGCCCAAGTGGTATCAAGGCACACAATGATGACCTCATCACTCAAAAAACATGGCCGCCATGAGCCAATTAATTTTTATTTGAATTAATTGGCCATTTGACAGACTTACCATTGGCCAATCAACATGAAACCTCATCACTGTGCATATCCCAGGACTATGTCTCATACTGTGCAGTAATGAAACATTTGGCCACTAGGTGGCGCTATTTGTGAAAATCATGCATAACTCCTCCAAATTTTCACTTAGGAACATGCAACTTGTTTCTTTTTATACCTTGCAGTAGACCTGACAACTTTGCAATTACAAGTCCTATTAAAAAACGCATACTTTTGTCACATTCATCAATTGTTTGAAAATAGCTCTTTAAGAACTAGTCCTAGGAATTTGATCCAATGATGGCAAAAATGGCATAGGCATAATCTGTAGACACTGTAGTTAACTAAATTTGGAAAAAATGTTGCATTTTTATTTGTCTGATTGGTCAATTTTTCCATTATATCCTTCTGGCCATGCCATAAATGACCTTTATTGCTATAACTCATAAACCATGTAAGTGATCAACTCCCAATTTGAAAGGCTTTTATAGACTGAGGTCCTTGTGAGGTAGGCCAAGTTTGGTTCAAATTGGCCTGTCGGAGGCGCTACAGTACCCAAAAACCTGAGAAATCATAAAAACTCACGCAGCAATCTTGTTATGCAGAATACAGACAAGTAATGGGGCTTGTATGATTCAGATCAATGAGGTCTATAACATTGCAATTAAATCTCATAACAAAAAGTGCACTGCCTGACCAGAAATGAACCTTTTAATTCACCAAAATGTCATTGCATTACTGAGATTAATGAGATATCAGTATGATAGTACTTGGGCTCCATCTAGTGGCCAAACACCGAAACTGACTGAAAACAATTGCTCACATGAAACACCACACAAACGCACAGAAAGCTGATCTCAGCATGTGATTTAGTTCTGTGATCTGAATCATTTTGCCAATACACATTATTTTGATCCTTTTGGGCCTTTAGTGCCTCAGTTGAATTGAATGTTTTGTCACATTGATTTACTTATGCATTTTTTCCACTCAAACAGCTTCTATTCACTTTTGGGTCTAAAGGACCTATTGGGCTTCTTTTTGCCTATTGAGGCCAAGAGGCCAATTTGTTTGTCTAAAAGACCCTTTGGGCTTTTTTGCCTTTTTTTGTGTGAACCCGCCAATCGCCGCTTGCGGCTATATTTATTATTATTTTTCTCCGCATAAAACGCATACTGCAGCCTAGACCGTAAGGCCCAGAAACACCAAAGTTGGCAGAATGGTGTAGTCTCTTTGCAGGACCACGCTTAAGTACAGAGGCCCAAATTGGCCTGATGGTGGCGCTATAGCGCAGTTTTTTGCATTTTGGCCCATATCTCCCACACAGTAGGTCCTAGAAAGAAAATTCCACTTCTGATGGATTCCTTGGCTCAAGCCAAAAACAATGGTACAAAAATTATTAAGCTCCGCCTACTTAGATTTTTTGCTAATTTGCATAATATGCAAAACCTACTTTTTTATACTAGTCCCTGGTTTTTCATCTGATCACCACAATCTTGGTGTCAAAATATTCACAAGAATCTCATTATCAAGGAACATCAACAAAACTGTGACATTGGTATACAGTCTGGTTGTCACATGTCAATCAATAGCTCTGAGGCGTGGCCAAATTGACTTCAGCAGCTATATCTCAGCAATGCTTTGACCTATCTTTATGAAAATTTATCAGTTGTTAGGGCACATGACTCAGAGGTCACAGGTCAAAGCTGGCCACGATTGTCCAATAGGGGGCGCTATAACATGGGGAAATTTGTTTCTCAGAAACCATTAGTCACATCAAGCCCAAACTTTACAGGCATCATCAGGGGCCCAAGTGGTATCAAGGCACACAATGATGACCTCATCACTCAAAAAACATGGCCGCCATGAGCCAATTAATTTTTATTTGAATTAATTGGCCATTTGACAGACTTACCATTGGCCAATCAACATGAAACCTCATCACTGTGCATATCCCAGGACTATGTGTCATACTGTGCAGTGTTGAAACATTTGGCCACTAGGTGGCGCTATTTGTGAAAATCATGCATAACTCCTCCAAATTTTCACTTAGGAACATGCAACTTGATTCTTTTTATACCTTGCAGTAGACCTGACAACTTTGCAATTACAAGTCCTATTAAAAAATGCCTACTTTTGTCACATTCATCAATTGTTTGAATATAGCTCTTTAAGAACTAGTCCTAGGAATTTGGTCCAATGATGGCAAAAATGGCATAGGCATAATCTGTAGACACTGTAGTTAACTAAATATGGAAAAAATGTTGCATTTTTATTTGTCTGATTGGTCAATTTTTCCATTATATCCTTCTGGCCATGCCATAAATGACCTTTATTGCTATAACTCATAAACCATGTAAGTGATCAACTCCCAATTTGAAAGGCTTTTATACACTGAGGTCCTTGTGAGGTAGGCCAAGTTTGCTTCAAATTGGCCTGTCGGAGGCGCTACAGTACCCAAAAACCTGAGAAATCATAAAAACTCACGCAGCAATCTTGTTATGCAGAATGCAGACAAGTAATGGGGCTTGTATGATTCAGATCAATGAGGTCTATAACATTGCAATTACATCTCATAACAAAAAGTGCACTGCCTGACCAGAAATGAACCTTTTAATTCACCAAAATGTCATTGCATTACTGAGATTAATGAGATATCAGTATGATAGTACTTGGGCTCCATCTAGTGGCCAAACACCGAAACTGACTGAAAACAATTGCTCACATGAAACACCACACAAACGCACACAAAGCTGATCTCAGCATGTGATTTAGTTCTGTGATCTGAATCATTTTGCCAATACACATTATTTTGATCCTTTTGGGCCTTTAGTGCCTCAGTTGAATTGAATGTTTTGTCACATTGATTTACATATGCATTTTTTCCACTCAAACAGCTTCTATTCACTTTTGGGTCTAAAGGACCTATTGGGCTTCTTTTTGCCTATTGAGGCCAAGAGGCCAATTTGTTGGTCTAAAAGACCCTTTGGGCTTTTTTGCCTTTTTTTGTGTGAACCCGCCAATCGCCGCTTGCGGCTATATTTATTATTATTCTTTTTCTCCGCTAAAACGCGTTGTGCAGCCTAAACCGTAAGACCTACAGATTTCTCCTTTGGCCAACTTGTAGTACTCCTCTCCGCTACTCAGGCGCAACACGCCAGCCCGATCCGACCATAGGTGGCGCTATAGCGCACACAAACGCATGAAAAAGTTTAAACAGGTGTTTCTCCTAAACCGTATGTCCTAGAGACAAAATGTAAACGTCATCTGATCAGGCATGTGCTCATCTAAAAAAAGTTTCATTGAAGCCATATGCTCCGCCCCTTACATGTCGAGCTAATTTGCATAACATGCAAATACGCACACATTTTTGAGCGCGAACTAGTCCCTGGATTTTTCACATACATGCACATATGTGGTATCCAGGCGCTCACAAGACTCTGAACTTTGATTCTAGCAGAGCAAAATTGCACATTTCTGCTCATGGGCGTGGCCACATGCCTCACAAGTCAAAGGTCAAAAAATCCTTCGCCAAAAATACACATATTCTGCTATATCTCAGGCATGCTTTCACGTATTCACACCAAATTTCACATACATGCACCTATTGGGTGTCTAGACCTGCACATACATTTTGGCAGACATGCACACCTAGGTGGCGCTATAACGGCCAAAAAACTCTCCTGCCCACACCGATTGGCCAAATAACTCCAAACTTGGTACGCATCATCTATATGCCCCTACGGCACAGGTCCTTGACCTGCACCATCATATGTCCAATATGGCCGCCGCTATCGACCAATCAGCATTCAGTCTGCTAAAATGCGTTGTGCAGCCTAAACCGTAAGACCTACAGACTTCTCCTTTGGCCAACTTGTAGTACTCCTCTCCGCTACTCAGGCGCAACACGCCAGTCCGATCCGCCCATAGGTGGCGCTATAGAGCGCAAAAAATTGTCACGCCTACACCGTATGTCATAAACAAAAAATTCCAATTGCATCTGATCAGTCATCTTCCATTCTACAAAAAATAAATTTGAAGCCATTAGCTCCGCCCCTTACATTTCAAGCTAATTTGCATAATATGTAAATACACACACATTTTTGAGCGCGAACTAGTCCCTGGATTTTTCACATACATGCACATATGTGGTATCAAAATGTTCAGAAGAGTCTGAACTTTGATTCTAGCAGAGCAAAAGTGCACATTTCTACACATGGGCGTAGCCACATGCCTCACAAGTCAAAGGTAAAAAAATTCTTCGCCAAAAATCCACATAATCTGCTGTATCTCAGGCATGCTTTCACGTATTCACTCCAAATTTCACACACATGTACCTATTGGGTGTCTAGACCTGCACATACATTTTGGCAGACATGCACACCTAGGTGGCGCTATAACGGCCAAAAAACTCTCCTGCCCACACCGATTGCCCAAATAACTCCAAACTTGGTACAAACCACCACAAATGGTTGTACTGTGAATATTTTCATTTTCCATGCTGAACATGCATGCTGATGCAAAGGTCATTCTTTTCCTCAAAAGAGCTAGAGTTGAGCCTGTAATCGGGTCAGGCCCATTAGCTCAATGGGTAGAGCAAGGTGCTCCCAGCCACAATGCATGTGGACAATGGCGGTTCGAATCCCGCGTCCGGCAGCACACCACCATAAGTTTAAAAAGCTGCAATTTAGATTCTGTTTTTTTAGCAGGCACTTCATTCACGAACGTGCTTCATATACTTTCATATACATTTCAAATACCTTTACATGATGTACCAGTGGGTGCTCAAATCTTGCCAAACCTCAGCTTGGACCCCGTAATTGCCGCTTGCGGCTATATTTAGGGGTCCAAGCACCAGCGGTGCTGGAACCCTATTGTAATTGTTCCGATTATTATTAGGGGTCCAAGCACCAGCGGTGCTGGAACCCTATTGTAATTGTTCTGATTATTATTATTATTATTATTATTCTTTTTCTCCGCTAAAACGCGTCGTGCAGCCTAAACCGTAAGTCCTACAGACTTCTCCTTTGGCCAACTTGTAGTACTCCTCTCCGCTACTCAGGCGCAACACGCCAGCCCGATCCGACCATAGGTGGCGCTATAGCGCACAAAATCGCATGAAAAAGTTTACACAGGTGTTTCTCCTACACCGTATGTCCTAGAGATAAAATTCAAACTGCATCTGATCAGGCATGAGCTCATCTAAAAAAAGTTCCATTGAAGCTATATGCTCCGCCCCTTACATGTCGAGCTAATTTGCATAATATGCAAATACACACACATTTTTGAGCGCGTACTAGTCCCTGGATTTTTCACATACATGCACATATGTGGTATCCAGGCGCTCACAAGAGTCTGAACTTTAATTGTTATGGAGCCAAAGTGCACATTTCTGCACATGGGCGTGGCCACATGCCTCACAAGTCAAAGGTCGAAAAATCCTTCGCCAAAAATGCACATATTCTGCTGTATCTCAGGCATGCTTTGACAGATTCACACCAAATTTCACACACATGTACCTATTGGGTGTCTAGACCGGCACATACATTTTGGCAGACATGCACACCTAGGTGGCGCTATAACGGCCAAAAAACTCTCCTGCCCACACCGATTGGCCAAATAACTCCAAACTTGGTACGCATCATCTATATGCACCTATGACACAGGTCCTTGACCTGCACCATCATATGTCCAATATGGCCGCCGCTATCGACCAATCAGCTTTCAGTACACCTTTCACAAGCTTATCATATGCCAATCAACATGAAACTCACATATTATGTTCATCTACACACCCTCTAATACATATCAAAGTATGACGGGAATTGCACCACTAGGTGGCGCTATACTAGAAATTCCTGAATTACTCCTACATGCTTTCATGTAGAAGGACAATCATGATCTCATATGATTCTATGCAAAATCACTAACAACTTTGTAATTGCAAGTGCTTTGCAAAAAAGTACAGATTTTTGTGTATAATCCAATACATATAATTTACACTTTTCATACTAGTCCTAGGATTTTCACTCCATCACCTCAAATCACATATTATAATATCCAGCAGCATGTGAAATACAAAACTGGTGGAACAAATTCTAAGATTCTTGCAATTTAATATTTTTCATATGCATCACAATGGTACCGTCATGACATATGAACTGCATATTTCAAAAACTCCCCTATATAATGTCTGATTGTTATGAAAATGGACAGACACATTCAGAAGACCACTGAGGTGATATCTGCCAAGTTTGTGCCAAATCCATCCACAAATGGTTGTACTGTGAATATTTTCATTTTCTATGCTGAACATGCATGCAGATCAAAGGTCATTCTTTTCCTCAAAAGAGTTAGAGTTGAGCCTGTAATCCAGTCAGACCCATTAGCTCAATGGGTAGAGCAATGTGCTCCCAGCCACAATGCACGTGGACAACGGGGGTTCGAATCCCACGTTGGGCAGTATTCCACCATAAGTTTAAAAAGCTGCCATTTAGATTCTGTTTTTTGAGCAGGTACTTCATTCACGAACGTGCTTCATATACTTTCATGTACATTTCATAAAGCTTTACATAATGTTGTGCCAGTGGGTGCAAAATCTTGCCAAACCTCAGCTTGGACCCCGTAATTGCCGCTTGCGGCTATATTTATTATTATTCTTCTTTTTCTGCCCTAAAACGCGTTGTGCAGACCAAACCGTAACACCTACAGACTTCTCCTTTGGCCAACTTGTAGTACTCCTCTCCGCTACTCAGGCGCAACACGCCAGCCCGATCCGACCATAGGTGGCGCTATAGAGCGCTAAAAATTGTCACGCCTACACCGTATGTCATAAACAAAAAATTCCAATTGCATCTGATCAGTCATCTTCCATTCTACAAAAAATACATTTGAACCCATAAGCTCCGCCCCTTACATGTCGAGCTAATTTGCATAATATGCAAATTTGCACACATTTTTGAGCGCGTACTAGTCCCTGGATTTTTCACATACATGCACATATGTGGTATCAAAACGTTCAGAAGAGTCTGAACTTTAAAAGTTATGGAGCCAAAGTGCACATTTCTGCACATGGGCGTGGCCACATGCATCACAAGTCAAGCGTTGAAAATTCCTTCGCCAAAAATCCACATATTCTGCTGTATCTCAGGCATACTTTCATGTATTCACTCCAAATTTCACACACATGTACCTATTGGGTGTCTAGACCTGCACATGCATTTTGGCAGACATGCACACCTAGGTGGCGCTATAACGGCCAAAAAACTCTCCTGCCCACACCGATTGGCCAAATAACTCCAAACTTGGTACGCATCATCTATATGCACCTATGACACAGGTCCTTGATCTGCACCATCATATGTCCAATATGGCCGCCGCTATCGACCAATCAGCTTTCAGTACACCTTTCACAAGCTTTTCATATGCCAATTTTTTTTCTGCCTTAAAACGCGTTGTGCAGCCTAAACCGTAAGACCTACAGACTTCTCCTTTGGCCAACTTGTAGTACTCCTCTCCGCTACTCAGGCGCAACACGCCAGCCCGATCCGACCATAGGTGGCGCTATAGCGCACAAAAACGCATGAAAAAGTTTAAACTGGTGTTTCTCCTAAACCGTATGTCCTAGAGACAAAATGTAAACTTCACCTGATCAGGCATGTGCTCATCTAAAAAAAGTTCCATTGAAGCCATATGCTCCGCCCCTTACATGTCGAGCTAATTTGCATAATATGCAAATTTGCACAAATTTTTGAGCGCGTACTAGTCCCTGGATTTTTCACATACATGCACATATGTGGTATCCAGGCGCTCACAAGAGTCTGAACTTTAATTGTTATGGAGCCAAAGTGCACATTTCTGCACATGGGTGTGGCCACATGCATCACAAGTCAAGCGTAGAAAATTCCTTCGCCAAAAATCCACACATTCTGCTGTATCTCAGGCATACTTTCATGTATTCACTCCAAATTTCACACACATGTACCTATTGGGTGTCTAGACCGGTACATACATTTTGGCAGACATGCACACCTAGGTGGCGCTATAACGGCCAAAAAACTCTCCTGCCCACACCGATTGGCCAAATAACTCCAAACTTGGTACGCATCATCTATATGCACCTATGACACAGGTCCTTGACCTGCACCATCATATGTCCAATATGGCCGCCGCTATCGACCAATCAGCTTTCAGTTCACATTTCACAAGCTTATCATAAGCCAATCAACATGAAACTCACATATTATGTTCATCTACACACCCTCTAAGACATACTCAAGTATGACGGGAATTGCACCACTAGGTGGCGCTATACTAGAATTTCCTGAATTACCCCTACATCTTTCTTACACATGCACACACATGCAATGGCCTACCTATAGGTTTCATATACACATTGCTTCACCCATACCTACCCAGTGATTACACACACATGCTTACGCATCTCAGGCGTGCCAGATGGTGCCCATACCCTGTGCTTGGACCCCGTAATTGCCGCTTGCGGCTATATTTATTATTATTATTATTCTTTTTCTCCGCTAAAACGCGTTGTGCAGCCTAAACCGTAAGACCTACAGACTTCTCCTTTGGCCAACTTGTAGTACTCCTCTCCGCTACTCAGGCGCAACACGCCAGCCCGATCCGACCATAGGTGGCGCTATAGCGCACAAAATCGCATGAAAAAGTTTACACAGGTGTTTCTCCTACACCGTATGTCCTAGAGATAAAATTCAAACTGCATCTGATCAGGCATGAGCTCATCTAAAAAAAGTTCCATTGAAGCTATATGCTCCGCCCCTTACATGTCGAGCTAATTTGCATAATATGCAAATACCCACACATTTTTGAGCGCGTACTAGTCCCTGGATTTTTCACATACATGCACATATGTGGTATCCAGGCGCTCACAAGAGTCTGAACTTTAATTGTTATGGAGCCAAAGTGCACATTTCTGCACATGGGCGTGGCCACATGCATCACAAGTCAAGCGTAGAAAATTCCTTCGCCAAAAATCCACATATTCTGCTGTATCTCAGGCATACTTTCATGTATTCACTCCAAATTTCACACACATGTACCTATTGGGTGTCTAGACCGGCACATACATTTTGGCAGACATGCACACCTAGGTGGCGCTATAACGGCCAAAAAACTCTCCTGCCCACACCGATTGGCCAAATAACTCCAAACTTGGTACGCATCATCTATATGCACCTATGACACAGGTCCTTGACCTGCACCATCATATGTCCAATATGGCCGCCGCTATCGACCAATCAGCTTTCAGTACACCTTTCACAAGCTTATCATATGCCAATCAACATGAAACTCACATATTATGTTCATCTACACACCCTCTAATACATATCAAAGTATGACGGGAATTGCACCACTAGGTGGCGCTATACTCGAAATTCCTGAATTACTCCTACATGCTTTCATGTAGAAGGACAATCATGATCTCATATGATTCTATGCAAAATCACTAACAACTTTGTAATTGCAAGTGCTTTGCAAAAAAGTACAGATTTTTGTGTATAATCCAATACATATAATTTACACTTTTCATACTAGTCCTAGGATTTTCACTCCATCACCTCAAATCACATATTATAATATCCAGCAGCATGTGAAATACAAAACTGGTGGAACAAATTCTAAGATTCTTGCAATTTAATATTTTTCATATGCATCACAGTGGTACCGTCATGACATATGAACTGCATATTTCAAAAACTCCCCTATATAATGTCTGATTGTTATGAAAATGGACAGACAAATTCAGAAGACCACTGAGGTGATATCTGCCAAGTTTGTGCCAAATCCATCCACAAATGGTTGTACTGTGAATATTTTCATTTTCTATGCTGAACATGCATGCAGATCAAAGGTCATTCTTTTCCTCAAAAGAGTTAGAGTTGAGCCTGTAATCCAGTCAGACCCATTAGCTCAATGGGTAGAGCAATGTGCTCCCAGCCACAATGCACGTGGACAACGGGGGTTCGAATCCCACGTTGGGCAGTATTCCACCATAAGTTTAAAAAGGTGCCATTTAGATTCTGTTTTTTGAGCAGGTACTTCATTCACGAACGTGCTTCATATACTTTCATGTACATTTCATAAAGCTTTACATAATGTTGTGCCAGTGGGTGCAAAATCTTGCCAAACCTCAGCTTGGACCCCGTAATTGCCGCTTGCGGCTATATTTATTAGGGTTCACACACGTAGTGTGGGAAACCTATTGTTATTGTTAGGTTTTTTCTTCTTTCTTATTAGGGGTCCAAGCACTGAAGGTGCTGGAACCCTATTGTATTTGTTCCGATTATTATTATTATTATTATTATTATTATTATTATTATTCTTTTTCTCCGCTAAAACGCGTTGTGCAGCCTAAACCGTAAGACCTACAGACTTCTCCTTTGGCCAACTTGTAGTACTCCTCTCCGCTACTCAGGCGCAACACGCCAGCCCGATACGACCCTAGGTGGCGCTATAGCGCACAAAAACGCATGAAAAAGTTTAAACTGGTGTTTCTCCTAAACCGTATGTCCTAGAGACAAAATGTAAACTTCATCTGATCAGGCATGTGCTCATCTAAAAAAAGTTCCATTGAAGCCATATGCTCCGCCCCTTACATGTCGAGCTAATTTGCATAATATGCAAATTTGCACACATTTTTGAGCGCGTACTAGTCCCTGGATTTTTCACATACATGCACATATGTGATATCCAGGCGCTCAGAAGAGTCTGAACTTTAATTGTTATGGAGCCAAAGTGCACATTTCTGCACATGGGCGTGGCCACATGCATCAGAAGTCAAGCGTAGAAAATTCCTTCGCCAAAAATCCACATATTCTGCTGTATCTCAGGCATACTTTCATGTATTCACTCCAAATTTCACACACATGTACCTATTGGGTGTCTAGACCGGCACATACATTTTGGCAGACATGCACACCTAGGTGGCGCTATAACGGCCAAAAAACTCTCCTGCCCACACCGATTGGCCAAATGACTCCAAACTTGGTACGCATCATCTATATGCACCTATGACACAGGTCCTTGACCTGCACCATCATATGTCCAATATGGCCGCCGCTATCGACCAATCAGCTTTCAGTACACCTTTCACAAGCTTATCATATGCCAATTAACATGAAACTCACATATTATGTTCAACTACACACCCTCTAATACATATCAAAGTATGACGGGAATTGCACCACTAGGTGGCGCTATACTAGAAATTCCTGAATTACTCCTACATGCTTTCATGTAGAAGGACAATCATGATCTCATATGATTCTATGCAAAATCACTAACAACTTTGTAATTGCAAGTGCTTTGTAAAAAAGTACAGATTTTTGTGTATAATCCAATACATATAATTTACACTTTTCATACTAGTCCTAGGATTTTCACTCCATCACCTCAAATCACATATTATAATATCCAGCAGCATGTGAAATACAAAACTGGTGGAACAAATTCTAAGATTCTTGCAATTTAATATTTTTCATATGCATCACAATGGTACCGTCATGACATATGAACTGCATATTTCAAAAACTCCCCTATATAATGTCTGATTGTTATGAAAATGGACAGACACATTCAGAAGACCACTGAGGTGATATCTGCCAAGTTTGTGCCAAATCCATCCACAAATGGTTGTACTGTGAATATTTTCATTTTCTATGCTGAACATGCATGCAGATCAAAGGTCATTCTTTTCCTCAAAAGAGTTAGAGTTGAGCCTGTAATCCAGTCAGACCCATTAGCTCAATGGGTAGAGCAATGTGCTCCCAGCCACAATGCACGTGGACAACGGGGGTTCGAATCCCACATTGGGCAGTTTTCCACCATAAGTTTAAAAAGCTGCCATGTAGATTCTGTTTTTTGAGCAGGTACTTCATTCACGAACGTGCTTCATATACTTTCATGTACATTTCATAAAGCTTTACATAATGTTGTGCCAGTGGGTGCAAAATCTTGCCAAACCTCAGCTTGGACCCCGTAATTGCCGCTTGCGGCTATATTTAGGGGTCCAAGCACCACCGGTGCTGGAACCCTATTGTTTTTGTTCCGATTTTTATTATTATTAGGGGTCCAAGCACCAGCGGTGCTGGAACCCTATTGTAATTGTTCCGATTATTATTATTAGGGGTCCAAGCACCAGCGGTGCTGGAACCCTATTGTAATTGTTCCGATTATTATTATTAGGGTTCACACACGTAGTGTGGGAAACCTATTGTAATTGCTGAGATTTTTCTTATTATTATTATTATTATTTTTCCCCCTGTAAAACGCATACTGCAGCCTAAACCGTAAGGCCCAGAAAGACCAAACTTGCCAGCAAGGTGCAGCAGGTGTGCAATGAGAGAAATAGAGACAGGGACCCACATTGGCCTGATGGTGGCGCTATAGCGCACCATTTTGCGTTTTGGCCCATATCTCCCAAACCGTAGGGCCTAGAAACAAAATTCCACTTCTGATGGATTCCTTGGCTCAAGCCAAACAAAAAAGCCTCAAGAACCATTAAGCTCCGCCTACTTAGATTTTTTGCTAATTTGCATAATATGCAAAACCTACTTTTTTATACTAGTCCCTGGTTTTTCATCGGATCACCACAACCTTGGTGTCAAAATATTCAGGAGAATCTCATTATCAAAGTTGCTTAAAAACATTTTGAGATTTGCATACAGTCTGGTTGTCACATGTCAATCAATAGCTCCAAGGCGTGGCCAAATTTACTTAAACAGCCATATCTCAGCAACGCTTTGACCGATCTTCATAAAATTTTAACCGTTGTTAGGGCCCATGACTCCGAGGTCATACGTCAAAGCTGGCCACGATTGTCCAATAGGGGGCGCTATAACATGGGAAAAACTGTATCTCAGAAACCATTAGTCACATCAAGCCAAAACTTTACAGGCATCATCAGGGGCCCAAGTGATATCAAGACACACAATGATGACATCATCACTCAAAAAACATGGCCGCCATGAGCCAATTAATTTTTATTTGAATTAATTGGCCATTTGACAGACTTACCATTGGCCAAACAACATGAAACCTCACCACTGTGCATATCCCAGGACTATGTGTCATGCTGTGCAGTTTTAAAACATTTGGCCACTAGGTGGCGCTATTTGTGAAAATCATGCATAACTCCTCCAAATTTTCACTTAGGAACAAGCAACTTGTTTCTTTTTATTCCTTGCAGTAAACCTGACAACTTTGCAATTACAAGTCCTATTAAAAAATGCATACTTTTGTCACATTCATCTATTGTTTGAAAATAGCTATTTACAAACTAGTCATAGGAATTTGATCCGATTATGGAAAAATTGCTATGAGCATAATCAGTAGACTCTGTAGGTAAAAACTGATTTAAAAAATGTTGGATTTTTATTTATCTGATTGGTCCATTTTCCCATTATATCATTGTGGCCATGCCATATATGACCTATATTGCTATAACTCATAAACCATGTATGCAATCAACTCCCAATTTGAAAGGCTTTTATATCCTGAAGTCCTTGTGAGGTATGCCAAGTTTGGTTCAAATTGGCCTGTCGGGGGCGCTACAGTACCCAAAAACCTAAGAAAACATAAAAACTCATGCTGCAATCTTGTTATGCAGAATACAGACAAGTAATTGGTCTTGTATGATCCAGATCAATAAGTTCTATAACATTGCAATTGCATCTTATAACAAAAAGTGCACTGCCTGACCAGAAATGAACCGTTTAATTCACCAAAATGTCATATTGCATTACTGAGATTAATGAGATATCAGTATGGTAGTACTTGGGCTCCATCTAGTGGCCAAACATCGAAACGGACTGAAAACTATTTCTCACATGAAATACCACACAAACACACACACAAAGCTGATCTCAGCATGTGATTTAGTTCTGTGATCTAAATCATTTTGCCAATACAATTTATTTTGAACCTTTTGTGTCTTTACTGCCTCAACTGAATCTTTTTTTTTAAATAAAGTACACTGCCTGACCAGAAATTAACCTTTAAGTCACCAAAATGTCCTATTTCATTACTGAGATTAATGAGATATCAGTATGGTAGTACTTGGCCTCCATCTAGTGGCCATATTCCAGAACTGACTGAAAACTATTACATGAAACACCACACAAACACACACAAAGCTGATCTCAGCATTGTGATTTAGTTCTGTGATCTGACTCAATTTCCCAATACACATTATTTTGATCCTTTTCGGCCTTTAGTGCCTCAACTGAACCTTTTTTTGCACATTGATTTATTTGTGCATTTTTTTCCACTCAAATAGCTTCTTTTCACATTTAGGGTCTAAAGGACCTTTTGGGCCTCTGCCTATTGAGGCCAAGAGGCCTATTCGTGTGTGAACCCGCCAATTGCCGCTTGCGGCTATATTTATTATTATTATTCTTTTTCTCCGCTAAAACGCGTTGTGCAGCCTAAACCGTAAGACCTACAGACTTCTCCTTTGGCCAACTTGTAGTACTCCTCTCCGCTACTCAGGCGCAACACGCCAGCCCGATCCGACCATAGGTGGCGCTATAGCGCACACAAACGCATGAAAAAGTTTAAACAGGTGTTTCTCCTAAACCGTATGTCCTAGAGACAAAATGTAAACTTCATCTGATCAGGCATGTGCTCATCTAAAAAAAGTTCCATTGAAGCCATATGCTCCGCCCCTTACATGTGGAGCTAATTTGCATAATATGCAAATACGCACACATTTTTGAGCGCGTACTAGTCCCTGGATTTTTCACATACATGCACATATGTGGTATCCATGCGTTCAGAAGAGTCTGAACTTTAATTGTTATGGAGCCAAAGTGCACATTTCTGCACATGGGCGTGGCCACATGCATCAGAAGTCAAGCGTAGAAAATTCCTTCGCCAAAAATCCACATATTCTGCTGTATCTCAGGCATACTTTCATGTATTCACTCCAAATTTCACACACATGTACCTAGTGGGTGTCTAGACCGGCACATACATTTTGGCAGACATGCACACCTAGGTGGCGCTATAACGGCCAAAAAACTCTCCTGCCCACACCGATTGGCCAAATAACTCCAAACTTGGTACGCATCATCTATATGCACCTATGACACAGGTCCTTGACCTGCACCATCATATGTCCAATATGGCCGCCGCTATCGACCAATCAGCTTTCAGTACACCTTTCACAAGCTTATCATATGCCAATTAACAGGAAACTCACATATTATGTTCATCTACACACCCTCTAATACATATCAAAGTATGACGGGAATTGCACCACTAGGTGGCGCTATCCTAGAAATTCCTTAATTACTCCTACATGCTTTCATGTAGAAGGACAGTCATGATCTCATATGATTCTATGCAAAATCACTAACAACTTTGTAATTGCAAGTGCTTTGCAAAAAAGTACAGATTTTTGTGTATAATCCAATACATATAATTTACACTTTTCATACTAGTCCTAGGATTTTCACTCCATCACCTCAAATCACATATTATAATATCCAGCAGCATGTGAAATACAAAACTGGTGGAACAAATTCTAAGATTCTTGCAATTTAATATTTTTCATATGCATCACAATGGTACCGTCATGACATATGAACTGCATATTTCAAAAACTCCCCTATATAATGTCTGATTGTTATGAAAATGGACAGACACATTCAGAAGACCACTGAGGTGATATCTGCCAAGTTTGTGCCAAATCCATCCACAAATGGTTGTACTGTGAATATTTTCATTTTCTATGCTGAACATGCATGCAGATCAAAGGTCATTCTTTTCCTCAAAAGAGTTAGAGTTGAGCCTGTAATCCAGTCAGACCCATTAGCTCAATGGGTAGAGCAATGTGCTCCCAGCCGCAATGCACGTGGACAACGGGGGTTCGAATCCCACGTTGGGCAGTATTCCACCATAAGTTTAAAAAGCTGCCATTTTGATTCTGTTTTTTGAGCAGGTACTTCATTCACGAACGTGCTTCATATACTTTCATGTACATTTCATAAAGCTTTACATAATGTTGTGCCAGTGGGTGCAAAATCTTGCCAAACCTCAGCTTGGACCCCGTAATCGCCGCTTGCGGCTATATTTAGGGTTCACACACGTAGTGTGGGAAACCTATTGTTATTGTTAGGTTTTTTCTTCTTTCTTATTATTATTATTATTTTTCTCCGCATAAAACGCATACTGCAGCCTAAACCGTAAGGCGCAGGGAGACCAAACTTGGCAGACTGGTGTAGTCTGTTTGCGGGACCGTGCTTAAGTACAGACACCCAAATTGGCCTCATGGTGGCGCTATAGCGCAGCATTTTGCGTTTGGATTCATATCTCCCACCCCGTAGGTCCTAGACACAAAATTCCACTTCAGGTGCATTCCTTGGCTCCAGACAAACAAAAAAGCCTCAAGAACCATTAAGCTCCGCCTACTTAGATTTTTTGCTAATTTGCATAATATGCAAAACCTACTTTTTTATACTAGTCCCTGGTTTTTCATCTGATCACCACAATCTTGGTGTCAAAATATTCACAAGAATCTCATTATCAAGGAACATCAACAAAACTGTGACATTGGTATACCGTCTGGTTGTCACATGTCAATCAATAGCTCTGAGGCGTGGCCAAATTGACTTCAGCAGCTATATCTCAGCAATGCTTTGACCTATCTTTATGAAAATGTATCAGTTGTTAGGGCACATGACTTAGAGGTCACAGGTCAAAGCTGGCCACGATTGTCCAATAGGGGGCGCTATAACATGGGGAAATTTGTTTCTCAGAAACCATTAGTCACATCAAGCCCAAAATTTACAGGCATCATCAGGGGCCCAAGTGGTATCAAGGCACACAATGATGACCTCATCACTCAAAAAACATGGCCGCCATGAGCCAATTAATTTTTATTTGAATTAATTGGCCATTTGACAGACTTACCATTGGCCAATCAACATGAAACCTCATCACTGTACATATCCCAGGACTATGTGTCATACTGTGCAGTGTTGAAACATTTGGCCACTAGGTGGCGCTATTTGTGAAAATCATACATAACTCCTCCAAATTTTCACTTAGGAACATGCAACTTGTTTCATTTTATACCTTGCAGTAGACCTGACAACTTTGCTATTACAAGTCCTATTAAAAAATGCATACTTTTGTCACATTCATCAATTGTTTGAAAATAGCTCTTTAAGAACTAGTCCTAGGAATTTGATCCAATGATGTCAAAAATGGCATAAGCATAATCTGTAGACACTGTAGTTAACTAAATAAGGAAAAAATGTTGCATTTTTATTTGTCTGATTGGTCAATTTTTCCATTATATCCTTCTGGCCATGCCATAAATGACCTTTATTGCTATAACTCATAAACCATGTAAGTGATCAACTCCCAATTTGAAAGGCTTTTATAGACTGAGGTCCTTGTGAGGTAGGCCAAGTTTGGTTCAAATTGGCCTGTCGGAGGCGCTACAGTACCCAAAAACCTGAGAAATCATAAAAACTCACGCAGCAATCTTGTTATGCAGAATACAGACAAGTAATGGGGCTTGTATGATTCAGATCAATGAGGTCTATAACATTGCAATTACATCTCATAACAAAAAGTGCACTGCCTGACCAGAAATGAACCTTTTAATTCACCAAAATGTCATTGCATTACTGAGATTAATGAGATATCAGTATGATAGTACTTGGGCTCCATCTAGTGGCCAAACACCGAAACTGACTGAAAACAATTGCTCACATGAAACACCACACAAACGCACACAAAGCTGATCTCAGCATGTGATTTAGTTCTGTGATCTGAATCATTTTGCCAATACACATTATTTTGATCCTTTTGGGCCTTTAGTGCCTCAGTTGAATTGAATGTTTTGTCACATTGATTTACTTATGCATTTTTTCCACTCAAACAGCTTCTATTCACTTTTGGGTCTAAAGGACCTACTGGGCTTCTTTTTGCCTATTGAGGCCAAGAGGCAAATTTGTTTGTCTAAAAGACCCTTTGGGCTTTTTTGCCTTTTTTTGTGTGAACCCGCCAATCGCCGCTTGCGGCTATATTTATTATTATTATTTTTCTCCGCATAAAACGCATACTGCAGCCTAAACCGTAAGGCCCAGGGAGACCAAACTTGGCAGACTGGTGTAGTCTGTTTGCGGGACCGTGCTTAAGTACAGACACCCAAATTGGCCTCATGGTGGCGCTATAGCGCAGCATTTTGCGTTTGGGTTCATATCTCCCACCCCGTAGGTCGTAGAAACAAAATTCCACTTCAGGTGCATTCCTTGGCTCCAGACAAACAAAAAAGCCTCAAGAACCATTAAGCTCCGCCTACTTAGATTTTTGCTAATTTGCATAATATGCAAAACCTACTTTTTCATACTAGTCCCTGGTTTTTCATCTGATCACCACAATCTTGGTGTCAAAATATTCACAAGAATCTCATTATCAAGGAACATCAACAAAACTGTGACATTGGTATACAGTCTGGTTGTCACATGTCAATCAATAGCTCTGAGGCGTGGCCAAATTGACTTCAGCAGCTATATCTCAGCAATGCTTTGACCTATCTTTATGAAAATTTATCAGTTGTTAGGGCACATGACTCAGAGGTCACAGGTCAAAGCTGGCCACGATTGTCCAATAGGGGGCGCTATAACATGGGGAAATTTGTTTCTCAGAAACCATTAGTCACATCAAGCCCAAACTTTACAGGCGTCATCAGGGGCCCAAGTGGTATCAAGGCACACAATGATGACCTCATCACTCAAAAAACATGGCCGCCATGAGCCAATTAATTTTTATTTGAATTAATTGGCCATTTGACAGACTTACCATTGGCCAATCAACATGAAACCTCATCACTGTGCATATCCCAGGACTATGTGTCATACTGTGCAGTGTTGAAACATTTGGCCACTAGGTGGCGCTATTTGTGAAAATCATGCATAACTCCTCCAAATTTTCACTTAGGAACATGCAACTTGTTTCTTTTTATACCTTGCAGTAGACCTGACAACTTTGCAATTACAAGTCCTATTAAAAAATGCATACTTTTGTGACATTCATCAATTGTTTGAAAATAGCTCTTTAAGAACTATTCCTAGGAATTTGATCCAATGATGGCAAAAATGGCATAGGCATAATCTGTAGACACTGTAGTTAACTAAATATGGAAAAAATGTTGCATTTTTATTTGTCTGATTGGTCAATTTTTCCATTATATCCTTCTGGCCATGCCATAAATGACCTTTATTGCTATAACTCATAAACCATGTAAGTGATCAACTCCCACTTTGAAAGGCTTTTATACACTGAAGTCCTTGTGAGGTAGGCCAAGTTTGGTTCAAATTGGCCTGTCGGAGGCGCTACAGTACCCAAAAACCTGAGAAATCATAAAAACTCATGCAGCAATCTTGTTATGCAGAATACAGACAAGTAATGGGGCTTGTATGATTCAGATCAATGAGGTCTATAACATTGCCATTACATCTCATAACAAAAAGTGCACTGCCTGACCAGAAATGAACCTTTTAATTCACCAAAATGTCATTGCATTACTGAGGTTAATGAGATATCAGTATGATAGTACTTGGGCTCCATCTAGTGGCCAAACACCGAAACTGACTGAAAACAATTGCTCACATGAAACACCACACAAACGCACACAATGCTGATCTCAGCATGTGATTTAGTTCTGTGATCTGAATCATTTTGCCAATACACATTATTTTGATCCTTTTGGGCCTTTAGTGCCTCAGTTGAATTGAATGTTTTGTCACATTGATTTACTTATGCATTTTTTCCACTCAAACAGCTTCTATTCACTTTTGGGTCTAAAGGACCTATTGGGCTTCTTTTTGCCTATTGAGGCCAAGAGGCCAATTTGTTGGTCTAAAAGACCCTTTGGGCTTTTTTGCCTTTTTTTGTGTGAACCCGCCAATCGCCGCTTGCGGCTATATTTATTATTATTATTCTTTTTCTCCGCTAAAACGCGTTGTGCAGCCTAAACCGTAAGACCTACAGACTTCTCCTTTGGCCAACTTGTAGTACTCCTCTCCGCTACTCAGGCGCAACACGCCAGCCCGATCCGACCATAGGTGGCGCTATAGCGCACAAAATCGCATGAAAAAGTTTACACAGGTGTTTCTCCTACACCGTATGTCCTAGAGATAAAATTCAAACTGCATCTGATCAGGCATGAGCTCATCTAAAAAAAGTTCCATTGAAGCTATATGCTCCGCCCCTTACATGTCGAGCTAATTTGCATAATATGCAAATACCCACACATTTTTGAGCGCGTACTAGTCCCTGGATTTTTCACATACATGCACATATGTGGTATCCAGGCGCTCACAAGAGTCTGAACTTTAATTGTTATGGAGCAAAAGTGCACATTTCTGCACATGGGCGTGGCCACATGCATCACAAGTCAAGCGTAGAAAATTCCTTCGCCAAAAATCCACATATTTTGCTGTATCTCAGGCATACTTTCATGTATTCACTCCAAATTTCACACACATGTACCTATTGGGTGTCTAGACCGGCACATACATTTTGGCAGACATGCACACCTAGGTGGCGCTATAACGGCCAAAAAACTCTCCTGCCCACACCGATTGGCCAAATAACTCCAAACTTGGTACGCATCATCTATATGCACCTATGACACAGGTCCTTGACCTGCACCATCATATGTCCAATATGGCCGCCGCTATCGACCAATCAGCTTTCAGTACACCTTTCACAAGCTTATCATATGCCAATCAACATGAAACTCACATATTATGTTCATCTACACACCCTCTAATACATATCAAAGTATGACGGGAATTGCACCACTAGGTGGCGCTATACTAGAAATTCCTGAATTACTCCTACATGCTTTCATGTAGAAGGACAATCATGATCTCATATGATTCTATGCAAAATCACTAACAACTTTGTAATTGCAAGTGCTTTGCAAAAAATTACTGATTTTTGTGTATAATCCAATACATATAATTTACACTTTTCATACTAGTCCTAGGATTTTCACTCCATCACCTCAAATCACATATTATAATATCCAGCAGCATGTGAAATACAAAACTGGTGGAACAAATTCTAAGATTCTTGCAATTTAATATTTTTCATATGCATCACAATGGTACCGTCATGACATATGAACTGCATATTTCAAAAACTCCCCTATATAATGTCTGATTGTTATGAAAATGGACAGACACATTCAGAAGACCACTGAGGTGATATCTGCCAAGTTTGTGCCAAATCCATCCACAAATGGTTGTACTGTGAATATTTTCATTTTCTATGCAGAACATGCATGCAGATCAAAGGTCATTCTTTTCCTCAAAAGAGTTAGAGTTGAGCCTATTCCAGTCAGACCCATTAGCTCAATGGGTAGAGCAATGTGCTCCCAGCCACAATGCACGTGGACAACGGGGGTTCAAATCCCACGTTGGGCAGTATTCCACCATAAGTTTAAAAAGCTGCCATTTCAATTCTGTTTTTTGAGCAGGTACTTCATTCACGAACGTGCTTCATATACTTTCATGTACATTTCATAAAGCTTTACATAATGTTGTGCCAGTGGGTGCAAAATCTTGCCAAACCTCAGCTTGGACCCCGTAATCGCCGCTTGCGGCTATATTTATTATTATTATTCTTCTTTTTCTGCCCTAAAACGCGTCGTGCAGCCTAAACCGTAAGTCCTACAGACTTCTCCTTTGGCCAACTTGTAGTACTCCTCTCCGCTACTCAGGCGCAACACGCCAGCCCGATCCGACCATAGGTGGCGCTATAGCGCACAAAATCGCATGAAAAAGTTTACACAGGTGTTTCTCCTACACCGTATGTCCTAGAGATAAAATTCAAACTGCATCTGATCAGGCATGAGCTCATCTAAAAAAAGTTCCATTGAAGCGATATGCTCCGCCCCTTACATGTCGAGCTAATTTGCATAATATGCAAATACCCACACATTTTTGAGCGCGTACTAGTCCCTGGATTTTTCACATACATGCACATATGTGGTATCTAGGTGTTCAGAAGAGTCTGAACTTTAATAGTTATGGAGCCAAAGTGCACATTTCTGCACATGGGCGTGGCCACATGCATCAGAAGTCAAGCGTCGAAAATTCCTTCGCCAAAAATCCACATATTCTGCTGTATCTCAGGCATACTTTCATGTATTCACTCCAAATTTCACACACATGTACCTATTGGGTGTCTAGACCGGCACATACATTTTGGCAGACATGCACACCTAGGTGGCGCTATAACGGCCAAAAAACTCTCCTGCCCTCCATGCTTTCATGTAGAAGGACAATCATGATCTCATATGATTCTATGCAAAATCACTAACAACTTTGTAATTGCAAGTGCTTTGCAAAAAAGTACAGATTTTTGTGTATAATCCAATACATATAATTTACACTTTTCATACTAGTCCTAGGATTTTCACTCCATCACCTCAAATCACATATTATAATATCCAGCAGCATGTGAAATACAAAACTGGTGGAACAAATTCTAAGATTCTTGCAATTTAATATTTTTCATATGCATCACAATGGTACCGTCATGACATATGAACTGCATATTTCAAAAACTCCCCTATATAATGTCTGATTGTTATGAAAATGGACAGACACATTCAGAAGACCACTGAGGTGATATCTGCCAAGTTTGTGCTAAATCCATCCACAAATGGTTGTACTGTGAATATTTTCATTTTCTATGCAGAACATGCATGCAGATCAAAGGTCATTCTTTTCCTCAAAAGAGTTAGAGTTGAGCCTATTCCAGTCAGACCCATTAGCTCAATGGGTAGAGCAATGTGCTCCCAGCCACAATGCACGTGTACAACGGGGGTTCGAATCCCACGTTGGGCAGTATTCCACCATAAGTTTAAAAAGCTGCAATTTAGATTCTGTTTTTTGAGCAGGTACTTCATTCACGAACGTGCTTCATATACTTTCATGTACATTTCATATACCTTTACATGATGTACCAGTGGGTGCAAAATCTTGCCAAACCTCAGCTTGGACCCCGTAATTGCCGCTTGCGGCTATATTTAGGGGTCCAAGCACCAGTGGTGCTGGAACCCTATTGTATTTGTTCCGATTATTATTATTAGGGGTCCAAGCACCAGCGGTGCTGGAACCCTATTGGTTTTGTTCCGATTATTATTATTATTATTATTATTATTATTATTCTTTTTCTCCGCTAAAACGCGTTGTGCAGCCTAAACCGTAAGACCTACAGACTTCTCCTTTGGCCAACTTGTAGTACTCCTCTCCGCTACTCAGGCGCAACACGCCAGCCCGATACGACCCTAGGTGGCGCTATAGCGCACACAAACGCATGAAAAAGTTTACACAGGTGTTTCTCCTACACCGTATGTCCTAGAGACAAAATGTAAACTGCATATGATCAGGCATGAGCTCCTCTAAAAAAAGTTCCATTGAAGCCATATGCTCCGCCCCTTACATGTCGAGCTAATTTGCATAATATGCAAATTTGCACAAATTTTTGAGCGCGTACTAGTCCCTGGATTTTTCACATACATGCACATATGTGGTATCCAGGCGCTCACAAGAGTCTGAACTTTAATTGTTATGGAGCCAAAGTGCACATTTCTGCACATGGGCGTGGCCACATGCATCACAAGTCAAGCGTAGAAAATTCCTTCGCCAAAAATCCACATATTCTGCTATATCTCAGGCATTCTTTCACGTATTCATACCAAATTTCACACACATGTACCTACTGGGTGTCTAGACCTGCACATGCATTTTGGCAGACATGCACATCTAGGTGGCGCTATAACGGCCAAAAAACTCTCCTGCCCACACCGATTGGCCAAATAACTCCAAACTTGGTACGCATCATCTATATGCACCTATGACACAGGTCCTTGACCTGCACCATCATATGTCCAATATGGCCGCCGCTATCGACCAATAAGCTTTCAGTACACCTTTCACAAGCTTTTCATATGCCAATTTTTTTTCTGCCTTAAAACTCGTTGTGCAGCCTAAACCGTAAGACCTACAGACTTCTCCTTTGGCCAACTTGTAGTACTCCTCTCCGCTACTCAGGCGCAACACGCCAGCCCGATCCGACCATAGGTGGCGCTATAGCGCACAAAAACACATGAAAAAGTTTAAACTGGTGTTTCTCCTAAACCGTATGTCCTAGAGACAAAATGTAAACTTCACCTGATCAGGCATGTGCTCATCTAAAAAAAGTTCCATTGAAGCCATATGCTCCGCCCCTTACATGTCGAGCTAATTTGCATAATATGCAAATTTGCACACATTTTTGAGCGCGTACTAGTCCCTGGATTTTTCACATACATGCACATATGTGGTATCCAGGCGCTCACAAGAGTCTGAACTTTAATTGTTATGGAGCCAAAGTGCACATTTCTGCACATGGGCGTGGCCACATGCATCACAAGTCAAGCGTAGAAAATTTCTTCGCCAAAAATCCACATATTCTGCTGTATCTCAGGCATACTTTCATGTATTCACTCCAAATTTCACACACATGTACCTATTAGGTGTCTAGACCGGTACATACATTTTGGCAGACATGCACACCTAGGTGGCGCTATAACGGCCAAAAAACTCTCCTGCCCACACCGATTGGCCAAATAACTCCAAACTTGGTACGCATCATCTATATGCACCTATGACACAGGTCCTTGACCTGCACCATCATATGTCCAATATGGCCGCCGCTATCGACCAATCAGCTTTCAGTTCACATTTCACAAGCTTATCATATGCCAATCAACATGAAACTCACATATTATGTTCATCTACACACTCTCTAAGACATGCTCAAGTATGACGGGAATTGCACCACTAGGTGGCGCTATACTAGAATTTCCTGAATTACCCCTACATCTTTCTTACACATGCACACACATGCAATGGCCTACCTATAGGTTTCATATACACATTGCTTCACCCATACCTACCCAGTGATTACACACACATGCTTACGCATCTCAGGCGTGCCAGATGGTGCCCATACCCTGCGCTTGGACCCCGTAATTGCCGCTTGCGGCTATATTTAGGGGTCCAAGCACCACCGGTGCTGGAACCCTATTGTTTTTGTTCCGATTTTTAGGGGTCCAAGCACCACCGGTGCTGGAACCCTATTGTTTTTGTTCCGATTTTTATTATTATTATTATTATTATTATTATTATTATTTTTTTTCTGCCTTAAAACGCATCGTGCAGCCTAAACCGTAAGACCTACAGACTTCTCCTTTGGCCAACTTGTAGTACTCCTCTCCGCTACTCAGGCGCAACACGCCAGCCCGATACGACCATAGGTGGCGCTATAGCGCACAAAAACGCATGAAAAAGTTTAAACTGGTGTTTCTCCTAAACCGTATGTCGTAGAGACAAAATGTAAACTTCATCTGATCAGGCATGAGCTCATCTAAAAAAAGTTCCATTGAAGCTATATGCTCCGCCCCTTACATGTCGAGCTAATTTGCATAATATGCAAATTTGCACACATTTTTGAGCGCGTACTAGTCCCTGGATTTTTCACATACATGCACATATGTGGTATCAAAACGTTCAGAAGAGTCTGAACTTTAATTATTATGGAGCCAAAGTGCACATTTCTGCACATGGGCGTGGCCACATGCATCACAAGTCAAGCGTAGAAAATTCCTTCGCCAAAAATCCACATATTCTGCTATATCTCAGGCATTCTTTCACGTATTCATACCAAATTTCACATGCATGTACCTATTGGGTGTCTAGACCTACACATGCATTTTGGCAGACATGCACACCTAGGTGGCGCTATAACGGCCAAAAAACTCTCCTGCCCACACCGATTGGCCAAATAACTCCAAACTTGGTACGCATCATCTATATGCACCTATGACACAGGTCCTTGATCTGCACCATCATATGTCCAATATGGCCGCCGCTATCGACCAATCAGCTTTCAGTACACCTTTCACAAGCTTTTCATATGCCATTTTTTTTCTGCCTTAAAACGCGTTGTGCAGCCTAAACCGTAAGACCTACAGACTTCTCCTTTGGCCAACTTGTAGTACTCCTCTCCGCTACTCAGGCGCAACACGCCAGCCCGATACGACCATAGGTGGCGCTATAGCGCACACAAACGCATGAAAAAGTTTACACAGGTGTTTCTCCTACACCGTATGTCCTAGAGACAAAATTCAAACTGCATCTGATCAGGCATGAGCTCATCTAAAAAAAGTTCCATTGAAGCCATATGCTCCGCCTCTTACATGTCGAGCTAATTTGCATAATATGCAAATTTGCACACATTTTTGAGCGCGTACTAGTCCCTGGATTTTTCACATACATGCACATTTGTGGTATCCAGGCGCTCACAAGAGTCTGAACTTTAATTGTTATGGAGCCAAAGTGCACATTTCTGCACATGGGCGTGGCCACATGCATCACAAGTCAAGCGTAGAAAATTCCTTCGCTAAAAATCCACATATTCTGCTATATCTCAGGCATTCTTTCATGTATTCATACCAAATTTCACATACATGCACCTATTGGGTGTCTAGACCTGCACATACATTTTGGCAGACATGCACACCTAGGTGGCGCTATAACGGCCAAAAAACTCTCCTGCCCACACCGATTGGCCAAATAACTCCAAACTTGGTACGCATCATCTATATGCACCTATGGCACAGGTCCTTGACCTGCACCATCATATGTCCAATATGGCCGCCGCTATCGACCAATCAGCTTTCAGTACACATTTCACAAGCTTATCATATGCTAATCAACATGAAACTCACATATTATGTTCATCTACACACCCTCTAAGACATGCTCAAGTATGATGGGAATTGCACCACTAGGTGGCGCTATACTAGAATTTCCTGAATTACCCCTACATCTTTCTTACACATGCACACACATGCAATGTCCTACCTATAGGTTTCATATACACATTGCTTCACCCATACCTACCCAGTGATTACACACACATGCTTACGCATCTCAGGCGTGCCAGATGGTGCCCATACCCTGTGCTTGGACCCCGTAATTGCCGCTTGCGGCTATATTTATTATTATTATTCTTTTTCTCCGCTAAAACGCGTTGTGCAGCCTAAACCGTAAGACCTACAGACTTCTCCTTTGGCCAACTTGTAGTACTCCTCTCCGCTACTCAGGCGCAACACGCCAGCCCGATCCGACCATAGGTGGCGCTATAGCGCACAAAATCGCATGAAAAAGTTTACACAGGTGTTTCTCCTACACCGTATGTCCTAGAGATAAAATTCAAACTGCATCTGATCAGGCATGAGCTCATCTAAAAAAAGTTCCATTGAAGCTATATGCTCCGCCCCTTACATGTCGAGCTAATTTGCATAATATGCAAATACGCACACATTTTTGAGCGCGTACTAGTCCCTGGATTTTTCACATACATGCACATATGTGGTATCCATGCGTTCAGAAGAGTCTGAACTTTAATTGTTATGGAGCCAAAGTGCACATTTCTGCACATGGGCGTGGCCACATGCATCAGAAGTCAAGCGTAGAAAATTCCTTCGCCAAAAATCCACATATTCTGCTGTATCTCAGGCATACTTTCATGTATTCACTCCAAATTTCACACACATGTACCTATTGGGTGTCTAGACCGGCACATACATTTTGGCAGACATGCACACCTAGGTGGCGCTATAACGGCCAAAAAACTCTCCTGCCCACACCGATTGGCCAAATAATTCAAAACTTGGTACGCATCATCTATATGCACCTATGACACAGGTCCTTGACCTGCACCATCATATGTCCAATATGGCCGCCGCTATCGACCAATCAGCTTTCAGTACACCTTTCACAAGCTTATCATATGCCAATTAACATGAAACTCACATATTATGTTCATCTACACACCCTCTAATACATATCAAAGTATGACGGGAATTGCACCACTAGGTGGCGCTATACTAGAAATTCCTGAATTACTCCTACATGCTTTAATGTAGAAGGACAATCATGATCTCATATGATTCTATGCAAAATCACTAACAACTTTGTAATTGCAAGTGCTTTGCAAAAAAGTACAGATTTTTGTGTATAATCCAATACATATAATTTACACTTTTCATACTAGTCCTAGGATTTTCACTCCATCACCTCAAATCACATATTATAATATCCAGCAGCATGTGAAATACAAAACTGGTGGAACAAATTCTAAGATTCTTGCAATTTAATATTTTTCATATGCATCACAATGGTACCGTCATGACATATGAACTGCATATTTCAAAAACTCCCCTATATAATGTCTGATTGTTATGAAAATGGACAGACACATTCAGAAGACCACTGAGGTGATATCTGCCAAGTTTGTGCCAAATCCATCCACAAATGGTTGTACTGTGAATATTTTCATTTTCTATGCTGAACATGCATGCAGACCAAAGGTCATTCTTTTCCTCAAAAGAGTTAGAGTTGAGCCTGTAATCCAGTCAGACCCATTAGCTCAATGGGTAGAGCAATGTGCTCCCAGCCACAATGCACGTGGACAACGGGGGTTCGAATCCCACGTTGGGCAGTATTCCACCATAAGTTTAAAAAGCTGCCATTTAGATTCTGTTTTTTGAGCAGGTACTTCATTCACGAACGTGCTTCATATACTTTCATGTACATTTCATAAAGCTTTACATAATGTTGTGCCAGTGGGTGCAAAATCTTGCCAAACCTCAGCTTGGACCCCGTAATTGCCGCTTGCGGCTATATTTATTATTATTATTATTCTTTTTCTCCGCTAAAACGCGTCGTGCAGCCTAAACCGTAAGTCCTACAGACTTCTCCTTTGGCCAACTTGTAGTACTCCTCTCCGCTACTCAGGCGCAACACGCCAGCCCGATCCGACCATAGGTGGCGCTATAGCGCACAAAATCGCATGAAAAAGTTTACACAGGTGTTTCTCCTACACCGTATGTACTAGAGATAAAATTCAAACTGCATCTGATCAGGCATGAGCTCATCTAAAAAAAGTTCCATTGAAGCTATATGCTCCGCCCCTTACATGTCGAGCTAATTTGCATAATATGCAAATACGCACACATTTTTGAGCGCGTACTAGTCCCTGGATTTTTCACATACATGCACATATGTGGTATCTAGGTGTTCAGAAGAGTCTGAACTTTAATTGTTATGGAGCCAAAGTGCACATTTCTGCACATGGGCGTGGCCACATGCATCACAAGTCAAGCGTCGAAAATTCCTTCGCCAAAAATCCACATATTCTGCTGTATCTCAGGCATACTTTCATGTATTCACTCCAAATTTCACACACATGTACCTATTGGGTGTCTAGACCGGCACATACATTTTGGCAGACATGCACACCTAGGTGGCGCTATAACGGCCAAAAAACTCTCCTGCCCACACCGATTGGCCAAATAACTCCAAACTTGGTACGCATCATCTATATGCACCTATGACACAGGTCCTTGACCTGCACCATCATATGTCCAATATGGCCGCCGCTATCGACCAATCAGCTTTCAGTTCACATTTCACAAGCTTATCATATGCCAATCAACATGAAACTCACATATTATGTTCATCTACACACCCTCTAAGACATACTCAAGTATGACGGGAATTGCACCACTAGGTGGCGCTATACTAGAATTTCCTGAATTACCCCTACATCTTTCTTACACATGCACACACATGCAATGGCCTACCTATAGGTTTCATATACACATTGCTTCACCCATACCTACCCAGTGATTACACACACATGCTTACGCATCTCAGGCTTGCCAGATGGTGCCCATACCCTGTGCTTGGACCCCGTAATTGCCGCTTGCGGCTATATTTCTTATTTTTCTTCTTATTCTTTTGCCCATTTTTTGACATAAAATGCATCGTGCAGCCTAGACTGTAATGCCTAGAAAACCCAATCTTGGCAAAAAGGTTCAGTTAACTCCAAGGACCAGATTCCCATACAGGGACCCAAATTGGCCTGATGGTGGCGCTATAGCAGAGCATATTGACTTTTTGTCCATATCTCCTACACCGTAGGTCCTAGAACCAAAATTCCAGTTCCTATGCATTCCTTGACTAAATTCAATAGGACAATTAATATACAACCATTAAGCTCCGCCCACTTAGATTTCGAGTTAATTTGCATAATGTGCAAAATCACACACATCTTTGAGCGCGAACTAGTCCCTGGATTTTTCACAGACATGCACATATGTGGTATCAAAACGTTCAGAAGAGTCTGAACTTTAAAATGTATCCAACAAAAATGCTAATTTCTTCACTACCTAGTCAGTATAAGCCAATCAAATGAGGGGGCATAAATTCAATAGTAAATTTTGCACATATGGAGCTCTAACTTAAGAAAACTTGCATGTAATGAGATGGCACTTCACAGACAGCTTCCATGTGAGGGTCTGGGGCAGCTCGCAGAGGTTGCCATACCTCACCTGCTAGGGGGCGCTATAACATGCAAAAATTTGCCCCATGCACTCAGATTGGCCGATCCACATGAAACTTGACAGACATCATCTATGGGCCTCTGGAAACCAGGTCCTAAAGCAGACATGCCATACTTCCAAAATGGCTGACGTAATCAGCCAATCAGTGATCGGCACGCGTTTGACAGGCTTACCATTGGTCGATCTGCACGAAACCTCTTGGGTGTGGACCAGTGCACGCCCCCTATGACATAATCCAGCCGGGTGTCGATTGGCCACTGGGGGGCGCTATTGCAAAAAAAGCAAGTGTATCCCCTACATAATTCCACTTGGGAACATGCAATTGGACTCTTTTGATTCCTTGCAATAGTGCGAACAACTTTCCCATTACAAGTCCTATTAAAAAATGCACAGTTTATTTACAGTTAATAACAGTTTGAAATCATCACTTTTCATACTGCTCCTAGGATTTTCATACTATCATGTCAAGCAAAGTCTTATAATACTCTACAGAGTGTGAAATCAAAAAACAATCCAAAGATTTTGGATTTGAGGACACTTATACCTGCTAAATATTTTTTTAATGGACAGCATCGATACATATAATATTCATATTCTTAAAGCTCTTTCATATTTTATCCAATTCTGACCAAAATGCACAAGCCCATTCAGAATCCCATCCTGAACAAATTTGTCAAGTTTCATCTAAATCAGTTATCGTATGGCTCTACAGTGCAGTATTATATACAATGCATAAAAATGCATGTAAAGTCCCTCTGTCACCTTCTCCTTCTCACACGCACGCAAGCTGAAACTCACACACTCAGTCTCTCTCACACTCTCACCCACATTCCCCCTCCCATCTCTGTGCCCTAAGTAAACATTGCTCTGGCTACCTAGATTTCTCTGTGTCTATTAACCAGGCACACACACATACAGGCGCAAGCAGGCCTTCCTATAGCATTCACAATGACACTTCCCTAGCCATACCCACCCATATCTCAGTGACTAACACATGCTCATACAAACTGATATTTGGCTTATTTTTTGTCTCTCTCTCACACAAACACACAGACACACACACCTTTATACCTATATGTATGTATAGTTTCTATGTATACTTATGTATGTATGTATTAGTATATGTTGTCATAGTTTGAGTACATACACTACCACACACACACACACACACACTTCTACCTAAATGTATGTATAGTTTGTATGCATATCTGTCCAGTCATAACAGTCATGTCAGTCCAGTCATGTCAGTCATGTCAGTCCAGTCATATCAGTCATGTCAGTCCAGTCATGTCAGACATAAGTCAAGTCAGTCGTATCAGTCATGTCATTACAGTCATGCCAGTCATGTCACTCATTCCAGTTATGTCAGTCATATCAGTCATGTTACTTTTGTTCATCATGCCAGTGATGTCATTTCAGTCATATCAGTTATGTCAGTCATGCCAGTCATGTCAGTCATGTTATGGCAGGCTTTGCAGACTACATTCATACTTTGAATACACGGGCAGTCATGTTAGGCGTGCAAGGTGTGCAAGGAGTGAATTAACAAAGCATAGTCTCTGGCTCCCTCAATCTCTCTCTGTTGGTGATATACAGGCCCAATCATGTATGGACACATGCAGGCCTTCCTATATTGTTCACATAGATGCAGCCCTAGCCAGATGTGCTATTTCTGTGTCTCCCTTTCTGACACACGCAGATGTCATCACACACTATCTGTAGAGCACACACTGGCCAAACCCAAACAGCTTCTTTTCACTTTTAGGTCTAACGGACCTTTTGGGCTTCCTTTTGCCTATTGAGGCCAAAATATGCCTATTTGTGTGTGAACCCGCCAATCGCCGCTTGCGGCTATATTTATTATTATTATTATTATTATTATTATTATTATTATTATTATTATGAACGTGAATATGAACATAAATTCGGACTTCTGCTGACCCAATCTAGAACTACACACGACAGTAAGCATTACCTACAATTCCCAAATTACTTTAACAATAATATGTTAATTTTTATAGTGTTTTTGACCACATTACCCACCTGAAACAGGATAAAAACGGATGGGACACAGGAACTGTATTTGATAACTGCAGATGCCTCTCAGCTCTGAGAGGCGGAGCTAATCACTGCAGCTACCAGCTCGCCCCAGGCCCCAGCTCCGCCCCTGTCTGTCATAACAGCAGCCAGAGGACCCAAATTTTGCTAGCAGAAGTCCATAACAATTTCTCAATAAAATAAAATATCCCAATAAAACACGTACCACAAATGTGACAACAATTTGAGGGTGTCACATTTTGCATACATTTCGCATTTCCTCACCAGCCATTGTTGATAAAAAACTGGTACTCACCAGAAGTTGTTTTTAACTTTACTTACTAGACTGAGGGTTCTTTTGACATCGTAAGGTTTACCACCCTCAATCAATACAGGTTTTTGGTCTGAAACTGGGCGATTTTGGGGGTACCTCAGGTCCCCGGGACGCCTACTGACCTAGCTGACTCGAGAGCGCCGCTCGGTCTTACCGTTGCCTCATCAGGCAAACGGGACGGTTTGCCACACCCCAGGAAACAAAAAAATCACTTATCAGTACATATATACTTTACACGATTTGCCTTATTTTATTCCTTATTCCTTTTTTCCTTTAAAACCATATATTTTACCTTTTAAACCAAACCAAAAAAGATAATAAAAATTTTAAAAATTGCTATTTAATTTAGCATCGACCAAACACCATTAGTTCATCGCAATTTGGTATTATACAAATTTTGTTGTAACAGGTATTCTGCTTTACCTTTAATTGAGCCGGCTCGGACGAACTAACAGTATTTTAGAAGACGTTTTCCAAAAATCTATCTCTTCCCATCACATCGGAAGGTCACCAATTGTTGAGGGCTTTAAAATTCTATCTACCACTTTAGCCCAGCGCGTTTATTTGATGGGAAAGAGATAGCAGGAACAACATACCAAAATTATAGCAATACCAAAAAGGCCTTTATTAAAACAGAGATATCTCTGGGGATCTCACATTCTAGCATTTACATCAGAGAAACCCGACAAGCGTGTGTGCAAGCAGTCTTTATATACTATTACCCCACCCCCAAACGCTCAGATCTTCTTCTATACCTTACATGGTGTTGTTGTTCGAGCAAACATGATTTTGCTGTTCAAGCAGACATGACTTTTCCATTTGTTTCAACATACTAGAATATCTGTTCAAAGGGATGCGGTCATACACCGGTATGTTGTACTTCTCCTTCATCAGTCTAACACTGCGGTCCTCAACTTCCCGTTGACCGGGTCATCTTCCCTTTGAAACTCCTTACACATCATGATTTCCTAAGGCCCCTTCTTAGGGTTCACAGCTCGGACACATCTAAAACAGTAGTTACATTTAATTCCTATATTATGGTAAGCAAAATATTAAATTGTTGCTAATGCTAGTGCTAAGCAAAAACCCAAAATCACAACAACATGCAAAACAATATTTTACGAAACAATATGGCAAAAACTACAATGCAGATCAAACTCAGTACATTCAGATCAAACTAATAGGTTTACACACGATCTCTGTACATTCAGATCAAACTGAGAGGATAACTATAAATCCCAGAATCCCAAACATGGCCTCACAAAATCCTCATTACTGTCTATTAATCTTACCTTTATCCAGTTATGGTCTGCCTATTTGTACATATACATCTGTTTAGTTTCTTTGAATCACTGGTGACTGTGTTGTGTGTACTGAGTTTGGTTTCTGTTGATGTTTATTTATGGTACTGGTTCCAGTCCATCCCTTCTGTCTGGTTTCTGTTGTTGTTTTATTTATGGTACGGGTTTCCAGTCCTCCCCTTCTGTCTGGTTCCTGTGTGGATTTGTTTGTCTTATCTCATTGTTTTACTGGTTTTGACTGGACTGGTTCTTCACTTTGTGTTTGAATGTCACCTTGTTCCAACTTGGTTTGAAAATCTTTTGGTTCTTTTAGTAAATTAGTTTGACTGACTCTACATGCAAATTGGTCCCTAGTTAAAAGCAAGCAAGCCTCCAATCTGGGTGTACTAGTGTGTGTGTGTGTGTGTGTGTGTGTGTGTGTGTGTGTGTGTGTGATTGTTCACAGGCAGGTCTGAGTGTGAGATTTCACCTGGGATAGTATCTGCACAGCAAATCCAAACTGGCCCTCTTGTCTGATCACACAACTATGTTGAGAGATTATCATATTATATTACAGCTGGGCAAGATGTGCCCCTTGAGAAGCTGAATGTTTTAACATTGTTTTAATGTCTTCATAATGGTTTGTGTTCATACCTTTTGTTCCCTCCAGTTACTGACCCACATAAGAACTTGTCCAATAAATGAATATGTTTTCTCTGAGATACAGGGGGAAAAAGATGGACCCCCACACACACATTCTTCTAAACATTTGACACCTTGATTCTTCTTCATTGAATCCCTCACAAACATATAGAGGGCGCTGGCAGTGTGTCCTTCTGCTGCTTACACACAAGCAGATGTTCAAGTCAGTTCATGTTCCATAATAATATGAATGTGGATGGCTTAAAACAAAATATTTTAATATTGTGTAGTTATTTGAAGGACTATGGTGATCTAAACATGGAATGAAGCTGAATTCATGCACAAATGTAAAAATATGTTAATTGTAGGGTTATATTTTGGTCTCAAGCAGCAATATTCTCAGACTGTTTTCATGATGTACTGCATCATGGAAAGGCTTGGAAATCTGCTGTTTATACAATGCAAAAAAACTCCTATTGCATGTTGTTACACGCCCATATTATAACCAGCTCTTGTCTAGGCAACAAGTTCCCACTTGCAGCCAGCAAGCAACCCTTACAGCAAATAGTCCCCCCATACTCAAAAAGCAGCCCGGAGGCTATCTATTTCTGGCCCACGAGCTGTTTTAAAAAGTGTTTTTTTTTTAGGAATCTTTTTTTTCAATCGCGCTATCCGCTCTTATTTTGAAATCGCGCACCGCGATCTCAAGACGATGCCGGGGAATGCCTTTATGGCAACAACAAACAGGTAACAGACGCCCAAATGCGTCCCCCCCCCTCCCCCCTAACCGGCTCCTTCAGTGATTGAAAAAATAAAATGTGGCCCGTCATCATTTCTATTTGAGTACCCCTGAAATAGTCAGTATGTAACGGGGTGACAGAAGCAGCAGACACAGAAGGCAATGCTGTGTTTATAGGCTGTAAGGTGAACCCCGTTTTCGTTCTGATCCGCTCTGCGACCCCCGAACTACATACCCGTTAGCTGATAAAAATGATCAGGTTATATTGCACTTACCAAAAAAGTTTCGCGTCACAGAATCCTGTACTTTGTTTAAACCAAGACGTTTTCTGAAGAACTATTTTCCTCGCGCTGAATGACGATTTTGACGTCACATGACACCGCGTGACCGCGCTAAACCAATCACGTAACTGATTTACGACAACAAACTGGAAAAAATGACAACCTGCCTAGTGCTGTCAAATATAACCTACAGAAAGGAATCTCCCAAAATATAATTTTATAGTGGGCATAAAATAATTATCATCAACAATAGCATTGATTAATATTATTATATACCCACTTTATATACAATAACGCACTATTTAGTATTATATATTGGGGGATGGGATGAATTTGCATAGACTACCCACTGTGTGGTGGGGGTGAGGGTGATACCCAGTCTTACCTGCAGTTAAAGTCTGTGTTTTTGTCAAAGCTTCTTTCTGGCGTCTGCCACCCGCGACGACAAATTTTCAGCCTTTCTTGCAAACGAGTCAGGAAGAACGGGGCCAGAGCTCGAGATGGGCAGGCTTGATCTGGACCGACGTTTCCTGGTCGGAGTAGTCCCAGTAGTTGAAGCTGGGATAGCCTGTTGGTCATCTCCCCTCTCTGTTTCTCGCACGAGACGCCGTTTAGTTCGGTCAATCTCTCGCTTGTCAATAATCCTGCGGTACCGTGTGGGATGGAAAGCCGCATCATCGGGAATTTCTTCAGATCCAGTTCAAGACTGTTTGAAACTTTCTGCTACGTCTCTGCACTCGCCCCTCAACTCTAGCCACTGCCGAAGACTATCTCGATAAGTATTCCACCTTGTGGTGGTGAAATTCCTTATTTCCTCATGCTTAAGAGACGATATGTGCATGTAACAAACCTTACGTTTCGAAGATTTCCTTTTTTGAACACGTTCGGACGAGATTTCCTCTTCTTCGGTACCGCTGGATGAACGCGCTGCTACTACGACCTGCTTGTGTTTACTAGCTAGTAAGCTGACTAGCTATGTCAGCTGACATACCAGCGATCCGATTGGTCCATTCTGATGACGTCTCAACCGTGTCACCTCTCGCCGAGCAAAAATGTTATTACACCTGCCGAATATGTACATACGCCTTGCCAGGCACTAGTCCTTTCATTAAACGCTGCGAACAAAAAAGTATTGTTTTTTGAGCGGCGAAACTTTTTTTTAAACCTCAACATAACTCGTTCTTTTTTATGAGCTGAAGCGTGTTTGGTTCGGAGAGCGCGGAGCGGAATTTCTTTTCTGAAGGACTTTTCGAGGTTCACCTTACGGCCTATTAGTTTAATGTCCATATCCATCACAGACACAGCACAACTCAAAAGTGTATAAGTAACAGAGATGTCAATTCCAGGTTCAGAAAGTAAAAGTCCTCACCAGGATTTTGCTCAAGCTTGCTAGATTTTCTAATTAGTGCAGTCCAGGTAAAATTAGTGGAATCAACACAATCCAGGAAGCCTGAGCAAAATCTTGGTAAGGTAATCTTGGTACTTTCTGAACCTGGAATTGACTCCTCTGAAGCAATGAAGCGAGGATTGAAGCATGCAACAACAGTCACAAGATACTTTGCTCTGAAATGGCCAAACGGCAATAGGCATTAAGCTACAGGTCCAGGTAAGCGCAAGTAATGAACAGCGACATAAGGTAGGACCTGCAGGTTTATATTAGGTGCAGACAAATGTGGTGCAGGTGATGAGAGGTGAGCACTCAATTAGTAGGTGGGAGATTGTGATCTAGGGCGTGCACGAGAAGTGGAATGTTGTGAAGAGGGCGGTTCCCCTGCGCAACCTGTCCGGCCTGCTGTGACAGTTTAATATGTTAATATGTAACATAACAATATAAATATACATATAAAAATATAATAGGTATAATATGTATAGTATATAATAAGTACAACAATAATAACAATAATAATAATATTACCACCAACGACAACGATATATATACATATATAATGATGTGCAAAAGTTTTCGGTAGCTATGAAAACATGCTGGAGAATGCTTTCAAAAATGGAATTTTAACAAAAATGCAGTGAATGAACAGAAAATAAATGTAAGTCAAATCAATATTTGGTGTGACCACCCTTTGCCTTCAGAACAGCATCAATTCTTCTACGTACACTTGTACACAGTTTTTGATGGAACTCAGCTGGTAGGTTGTTTCAAACATCTTAGTAGGCTTTCTCAAATCCTCTTTTCATGTAATCCCAAACAAGACTTGATGTTGAGATCAGGGCTCTGTGGGGGCCATAAAATCACTTCCAGGACTACTACTTCATGTTTATGCTGAAAATGTTTCTTTATGACATTGGCTGTATGCTTGGGGTCATTGTCCTGCTGCAGAATAAATTTTGAGCCAGTCAAACGCCTTCCTGATGGTATTTCATGATGGGTAAGTATCTGCCTCTATCAGTAGCGAACCGTGACCTATAAACCTGGGCCCGCTACACCCCCCCCCCCCCCCCCCCCAAATTTTTTTTTTCCTCTCCTAATAAACTGCACTAAATAATAAAGAAAAAACCGAGACGACAGTATAGCTTTAGAAACGCATGTAGTGCGTTCAAATAACATTTGTACTAGATAACTTGTTAAGCAAAATAAGTTTCCAAACAAAATAAGGTTTCACAGCTCCGTGGTTCTCGCAAGCGGAATATGTAAATGAGGACGTCAAAGGGCCGAATCGAAACTAGCTAGCGGCGGTAGGCTAACGACAGCTAGCGTCACCACAGCGGGCGGAAATTATCATACAGTTAAGCCCGCCCACTAAGAGGGAAGATATGATTGGTCAATTTTACTGTCATTTGAAACTGGTATTGCGCTGAATTATAACTGCCAGGCCCTCTGTAAACGAACAGCGGGCATCACAGTCCTGATAGGGGGAGACACAGGCTCACAGGCTTCCACTTAACCCCTCACCTTCCAACACAGATTGAATAGACACGGTTGAATATTTTATTTGCTTATATTTTTTGTAATTGTTTAGATGTCGATTGTAATACTGTAAGTAGATAAAATAAAATTGGATAATTATATATATAATGTTTTAAGAATATTTTAGGCCCTCTGAGAGGGCGTAGAGGGCCCTGACGGTTCCCCACTGGCCTCTATTTCTCAGCATTGAGGATACTATTTATCCTCACCAAAACTCCATTTGCAGAAATGCAGCCCCAAACTTGCAAGGAACCTCCACCTGTAAGGAATGGCACCTGATCTCCCCTGAAACAGCCTCACCTGTCACTCATTACCACGCCCCCTTTCTACCATACTTATATGCCCTCATTCCACTTCCTAGTCTCCGCGAAGTATCCTGTTTCCTTGCAGTTATCAGATGGGATATCCAAGAGGAGTTGGACGAAGCTCTATGCACTGATCCAGGTCCAGAAGAATGCCCCAAGGGTAAACAGTACGTACCCGTGTCCCTTAGGGGGCGTATCCTCCAACTCGCCCATGACACAGCAGGCACGGGCCACCCAGGTATAACACGTATACGACATCTCATCTCACAGTGTTACTAGTGGCCGTCCTAGGAGGATGACATCCGTGATAACGTGCTAGCGTGCTCCATCTGTGCCCAATCCCACGCTCCCTGTGCTCTCCCAGCAGGAAAACTCCTTCCTCTGCCTGTTCCTCTCCGGCCATGGACTCACCTTGCTGTAGACTTCATCACAGATCTGCCCACCTCTGGAGGTAATACAGTTATCATGGTTATCGTAGACCGGTTCTCTCAACTGTGCTGCCTAATTACTCACCCCAAGCTACCTACTGCCATGGAAAATGCTTTTGACCTGTTCAATTATGTATTCCGTATTTATGGCTTATCTGAAGATATCGTCTCTGATAGAGGGGCACATTTCACATCTCTGGTTTGGATGCAGTTTTGCAAACTTCTTGGTATAACAGTTAGTCTGACTTCAGGTTACCACCCCCAATCCAATGGAGAAGTGGAGCATTATAATCAAGAATTAGGGAGGTTTCTCCATTAGTATTGCACCTCCCAACAGGACTGGCACAAATACCTTCCGTGGGCAGAATATGCCCAAAATTCCATTGTACATTCTGCTACTAAACTCACACCCTTCCAATGTATGTATGGTTACCAACCTGTGTTTTTCCCCTGGGACAAGACACCAGCTGACGTTCCGGCTCTAGACGAGCACAGTGCCCGCACCTGGGAGATGGCACATGTCAATTTACGTCGCGCCCTGCACACACACCAGCTTAACGCGGACCGCCGTCGTCTTCCTGCTCTGATTTATCATCCGGGACAGAGGGTATGGCTGTCAACCCAAAATTTGCACTTAAAACAACGTAGTAAGAAGCTTAGCCCACGGTATATCGGACCGTTTAAAATACTCAGCAAAGTCAACGCAGTTATGTATAAGCTACTTTTACCTTCTCACTATCGTATTAATCCCATCTTCCACGTCTCTCTCCTGAAGCCGGTTAACTACAGTCCGTTCACCACTCCCCCTGTGCCAACTAGCCCTCCAGATCCTCTAGACCTAGACAAATGACCAGCGTACATAGTCCGGGAGCTTTTAGAGTCTCAATGCGGGCAGGGAGGACTCCAATACCTGGTGGATTGGGTGGAATATGGCCCAGAGGAGCGGGCCTGGATTCCAGCGAGGGATGTCCTCTGCCCTTCTATGATAGCGGATTTTCATGCGACACACCCAAACTTTCCAGCTCCCAGGCACCGCGGTAGACTCCCGGCACGTCGTAGAGCGCCAGGAGCCACTCCTTTGAGGGGGGGTGCTGTAAGGAATGGCATCTGATCTCTCCTGAAACAGCCTCACCTGTCACTCATTACCACGCCCCCTTTCTACCATACTTATACACCCTCATTCCACTTCCTAGTCGCGAAGTATTGCCGACTCATGCCGCATACCGAGTGTTTCCATTTCCTGTTTGATCTCATGTGCTCTGACCCTTGCTTACTCCCCAGACCTCGTCTCCTGCCTAGTGAGAGATTATCATACAAATTTGGCTTCCGCCCGCTAAACTGGTGTATCTACACAGAGTTTACTATGTGATGTAGAGTATGTGCGTGAATAGGTGGTCTCACACAGATACTAGCTTCGTCCTCTTGCTCTCTCTCTTCCGCTGTCACTTATATCCTCTTATCCCTACCCACTGAATCCAGGGTAAGCCCTCATTGGCTGTCCACAGGGAAATCCCTGGTCCAATGGGAGAGGACTGCCGACGTACATAACCTCCCTTATTGGCTGTCCACAGGAGCTCCACGGGCCCATGAGAGAGAAATGCCCATGACGAAATGCCCGACCCTAAAGAGCAAGCCTGTTTGTGAAAAGAACACGTATCACAATACTAGGTGTAACAATAAACATAGCATAACATGATGCGTGAAAACACACTGCAGTTTCACACTCGAGACAAGGCATCCTCAATGATGTTCTCAGAACCTTTCTTGTGGCATATCACGAGGTGGTATTCTTGCACTATGAGACACCACCTCATCAATCTTTGGTTATGGTTGTACATTCTGCTGAGAAACACCAATGATTCATATACACAACCATGGGCAGAGAACTAGAGCCAAGGTCAAAATGAGGCAAAGCCAACAACAGTGCTCCAAAGTCAACAACAAGGTCTCCTGCTCAATGGTAGACCATTTGTTGTTTTTTGTTAAATTTCTTTGAAAAATAACACTGTAGCTTTTGCATTTTCAAAGGAGTTTTGACACTCAGTGGACCACACATATTTGTGAACCAGGCTCAGCAGAGACGTCAAAGGAGTCACCACTGTTAGAAATTTGGCCTTCAGGAATCAGATTCAGGAGTCAGGAGACTGGACGGCTTCAGTGTTGACAAGTTTATTGACACGCAGAGCATGTAACATAAGGTGGAGCACGACCAGATCTATCAGGGTCTATGTGGGAAGCCTTTTATACATTGTGGAATGAAAGAGGAGGAAGACGAGGAGTTTAAGGGGGGTAAATTGGGGATGAAGGTGCACTCTACATTTGGTTGGGTAGTTGCACCTTAGGGTTAAGACATCAAAGGATATACAACAAAGGACAGAGGATATACAAACAAAGGACAGAGGTGCTGGGCATGCAAATGTGGGCAACCATCACACTGGTTGCCCCACCAGGGGTTGACAGACAGGAGATTAAGACAAAGGGGTGAGATCTGAAAGAAGCATATTTTCTCCCACCACAGAAGAGAAGTTCTTGCAAAACCCATGATAGCAGCCTACCATACCTAGGAACCACCTCAGTTCCTGGCACATAGTAGGGACTGATACATCTGATATAGCAATAACTTTACCTGCAACTGTTTACCCAAAAATGTAACAGTAGCCTGGGAGAATTCACATTTTGCTAATTGAATAGTTAACAAATCATTTTGCAACCTGCTAAAAACTGGTTGCAGGGTTTCCACGTTACGTCCACTCTGCTGTATATATTACCAAGTCATCTAAATAAGCTGAACAGTTTGGAAGTCCAGCAAGCACCCAATCAACAAGCCTCAGGAATGTGGCAGGTGCCCTCTTCGTTTAAGCCCGAATGGCATAACTATATACTGTAGTAGTGCATCTGGGGTTATAAAGGCAGCTATCTCTGATGCACGAGGAGTTAAAGGAACTTGCCAATAGCCTTTCAGAAGATCCAACTTTGACACATAAGAAGCTGCACCTATGCAAACAATACAATCCTCCATTAACCTTTCGGTAATACGTACACAACCTCACAGTACCATCAGGCTTTGGAATCAACAAGCAGGGTGAATAACACAAACGATACATCCTCATCCCAGTCCTTATCAGTGTCAAGGCAGTATATCAGCAACATAGATTTTAGTGTCTGATGGAACCTTTCAAGCACTCCTTGTGACTCTGGGTGATGGGGACTAGAAACTTGGTGTTTAATTCCCAACATTTCCATAACCTGAGTAAAGGTATGAGACATAAAATTAGTGACTTGGTCCATTTGCACTTCCCTTGGCAAACAGGACATGGTGAAGAATTTACTCAGAGCTCTAAGAACAGAAGTGGCTGCTATTCATCAAAGTGGAATAACCTCTGGAAATCTATTGGCAACACACATAATGTTAAGAAGATTGCCTGATTTTATTTTAGGTAAGGGTCCAACGCAATCTATTAAACCAACACCAAAGGGATCTTAACAACACAAAATAATACAGAAAGGCAGAGCCAGTACTCACACTTACAAATACAATGACCAACAATGCAAATGACAAAACACATAACTTAAATACACTGACTGAACCTAGAAACCAAACAAGACACACCTGAAACCAATGATGAGGGGGCAGAGCACAAGGGTGTGGTGTGAAGTCAGACACAACTGGAAAATTCAAAGCACACAAACCCTGAACAAAACTTAACAAGAGGTGGGCCAAGAAAGGAGCAGGAGGGAACAAAACAGACAGGAAGGACTAAACAAAATATTAACAGAAGGAGGCGAAGCCAACCGTAACACAAACCAACCACCCCTCCCCCCTCGAAAATAATCTGACTAATCTAAAACAAAAGAGTACAACTTTAGCATACACTGAAAACAGACAAAAAAACCCACAGTAAAATATAAAAGGCACCACTCCCTACCCCCTGTGTATATACACGTACAAATCTACAACCTCTCCCAGAGGGCTTACACAAGACTAACAGTCAACAGCACTCTAACAAAAGGGAGACAAAACACAAAGAGATACAAGAGGGTGGCAAAGCAACAAAAATCCACATGAGCTTGCACACAATATACAGGGGGTATCAGCACAGCACAATACAGACATAAAGTCTCTCCCTACATTGTCACACACAAAGCCTTTTGGTCTCTCTGGTGGAAAATCTAATATATATATATATATATACATGTTAATCATGTAAGTAGGGAACTGAAGCCATTCAGTGTATGGCTCAGTAGGCCTTAGAGACGCCAGCTGGTCTCCTAGTCTCAACTTGGAAGTGGCCACATCGGCTCTCAGTCCATCATGCCATCACGAGATCACCAAGCGTGGATGGGGCATGCGAGGGGAGGGGTCAATATACATTTGTCAAATCGTGTGTGATTTATGTAAAGTTTATCCAATCATATGCTATAATCACCTTATGTTCACCTTGGGTGCTTATGAACTATGAAGTATAAAAGATGAGAGTTCCCAGTTGGGAATTAGCTCTGTGGCAGACACCTTGTGTGTTTGTAACAGGGGTCTCTGGAATTAATCCATACTTGCTTAATAAAATTATTTGACTTTATTACCTTACCCAACTGCTTCTGACTTTTATTGTGCTTACCATTTTGGGTTTACAGAATTTCAACCACATCTCCTTGAATCTCTATCCTCCTCAGGGTGTTCTTACTTTAAATATATACACAAGCCCAGAGCGGAGGCGTGGAACCAACATGAGGTGGTAGCCAAGTCCAGGCCCGAAGGATCAGGAGTTGGACCCGGCAGTACGGGACGTAACCATATACATATGACAATGTAATAGTTATAATATGTATAGTATATAATAAGTACAACAATAATAATAATAATACCACCAACAATAACAAAAACTTGTGTATCTATACAAAGTTTATTGTGTGATGTAGAGTACGTGCGCACACACCTCTGATCTGTCCCCCATTAGAGTAACAGCTCACCGGCCACTTTATTAGTTACACCTGTCCAACTGCTCATTAACACAAATCAGCCAACCACATGGCAGCAATTCAATACATTTAGGCATGTAGACATAGCCAAGACAATCCGCTGCTGTTCAAACCGAGCATCAGAATGGGGAAGAAAGATGATTCAAGTGACTTTGAACATGGCATGGTTGTTGGTGCCAGAGGGGCTGGTGTGAATATTTCAGAAACTGCTGATCTACTGGGATTTTCACGCACAACCATCCCTAGGGTTTACAGAGAATGGTCAGAAAAAGAGAAAATATTCAGTGAGTGGCAGTTCTGTGGATGCAAATGCCTTGTTGATGCGAGAGGTAAGAGGAGAATGAGTCTCAATTTCTGCTGCGACAATCGGATGGAAAGGTCAGAATTTGCTGACTGGTGGTGGTTCAATGTTGTGAGAGAGATTTTCCTGGCACACTTTGGGCGCATTAGTACCAATTGAGCATCGTGTCAACACCACAGCCTACCTGAGTATTGTTGCTGAACATGTCCATCCCTTTATGACTACAGTGTACCCATCTTCTGATGGCTACTTCTAGCAGGATTACGTGGCATGTCATAAAGCGCAAATCATCTCAGACTGGTTTCTTGAACACAACAATGAGTTCACTGTACTCTAATGGCCTCCACAGTCACCAGATCTCAATCCAATAGAGCACCTTTGGGATGTGGTGGGACGGGAGATTCACATCATGGATGTGCAGCTGACAAATCTGCAGCAACTGCGTGATGCTATCATGTCAATATGGACCAGACTCTCTGAGGAATGTTTCCAATACCTTGTTGAATCTGCCACGAAGGATTAAGGCAATTCTGAAGGTAAAATGGGGTCCAACCAGGTACTAGCATGGTGTAGCTAATAAAGTGGCCAGTGAGTGTATATTTACCAAACAAACAGCAAACAACTTGAAAGCCAAAAGAAGCATGATTGTACAAACAAGAGCTAATTCTGATCGAGTGAATGGGGTGGAAGACGTAGACAAGGGGCTAGTAGGAGAAAGAACATCAACACTCAAATAGCACATAAACAGTAAGACAAATTACACAGATGGTAAATGAAGTTTCACAAATTTTTTTACCAGATACTAGCTTCTTCCTTTTGCTCTCTCTCTCTTCTGCCGACCTCCTCCTCCAATGTTGCTTATATTGTCTTATCCCTGCTCATTGAGTCCAAGGTAAGTCCTCATTGGCTGACCACATGAGCTTGATGGTCCTATGAGAGAAAATTGCCCATGCACATAACACATGTTCATATTACAGAACCCAGCCTAAATGTTACTGGGGAATTTGGGATTTGTAACACTGTACAGTATATGACCATCATGACACCTGGGTTTACTATTTGAAGATGGACTAACTGTGCTAAGTCATGATGGTTCATTAATTTTAATTTCAGCCTGAATAGAGCATTAAACTATGAATATGTAAAAAATGTAAATGTGCCATATTTGTCAATTGTGATTTTTCACACAATCGAAATTTGTCCTCCGCTTTTTACCCATCTGTGCAGTTAGAACACACACACACACACACACACTAGTGATTACTAGGGGGCTGTGGTGCACAAGTGCCCAGAGTGGTGGGCAGCCCTAGACTGGTGCCCGGGGAGCAGTTGGGGTTAGGTGCCTTGCTCAAGGCACCTCAGTCATGGCCTCAGGCCTGGGAATCGAACCCACGACCCTCCAGTCACAAGACCAGTTCCCTACCACAGCACTATTACTGCCCCATGGTCTGGATGGACTGAATGTTAATGTCTTAATAATTGTATTAATATTTATATTAACTAATACATGATTGTCTTATTAATGGAAAGAAGTATTAATGGAAAGAAGTTCAGCCATTTTGAGAATGAAAGAATGAAAAAAGAATGAAAGAAAAAAGAAATTGATATGTAAAATAACCACACATACAAGTGTCCATGAAAATTCATTTAATTCTACACACCATCCGAAGTACATATAGAATCTTTATTTATCTCTTGCATTTCTAAAAAGACCACCATAAGTCAGACGTTTGCTGGGCTGACAGGCGAGTGAGGCGGGGTCAGGTGCAGGCAGATACGAGTCTGCTCAGGCCGGTGAAGAAGGCCCTCTCCTGCTCACTCATCACCTCAAAGTGCAGTGGCTGCTGGCACAGACTGCACTCAGTTGAGGAGCGGGACACCCTCAAACCCGTCTCCTTCCAGGTCTTCAGGAGCTTGTCTGGACACAAACAAAATGGAAAACCCCCTCAGTATGATACTCCTGTATGTGTGTGTGCATGGTTACTTCAGTTTGCAATACTGAGGCATTTGTGAACCGTGTTGTCCAGTTTTAGACTGGCTTAATTTCCCCTGACTCCAAAATGTGTCGGGCTGAGGTCTAGACAGAAACATTCAGACTTTAGTGCCAAGTTGTCTTACCAACAAAATATTTCATCATCTGCGGAGTGTGATGTGGAGTTGGGGCAATTCGGAGCATCTCCTCGCCCCGTGCCACTGTGGGGTAATTGATGGCCTGAACGTAGATGTTGTACCGGTTCATCATGATGTCACAGATCTCCGTGTTATTTTCAGCATCCGCCACCTATTTGAAACAAACAAAAAATAAGTTCTTGTTCAAACGTTAATCTGACCAAACCCAATCTGTTCAATAGTTCTGTGGACATACTAAAGTTACTGTGTAGAAATACAAACCGGATTCCAAAAAAGTTGGGACACTAAACAAATTGTGAATAAAAACTGAATGCAATGATTTGGAGATGGCAAATGTCAATATTTTATTCATAATAGAATATAGATCAAAAGATTAATCTGAGTAAATGTAACAATTTAACGGAAAAATATGTTGATTCAAAATTTCATAGCATCAACAAATCCCAGAAACAACATATTTTTCCCTTAAAATGATACATTCTCTCAGTTTAAACTTTTGATCTGTGATTTGTGTTCTATTCTGAATAAAATATTAGATATTGACACATCCACATCATTGCATTCAGTTTTTATTCACAATTTGTTTAGTGTCTCAACATTTTTTGAATCCAGTTTGTAGCTGAACAATATGATAGGGCTGCTTGCTAATATCTCTCAAGTTAAAAAAGGGGTCCACAATGTCCACCAGGAGCAGAAGGGTCCTGACCCTGATGGGGATGATGTGGCTGGGGCAGTGAACTACAGGCAGGCCAGCATCCATCAGCATCTGGCGCAGGAGTTTCACGTTGCGCTGGTGTTTGCGCCGCAGCACTCTGCCCTCCTCGCCCTTCAGGACCTTGATGGACTCACGGGCACCGGCCAGCAGCATGGGGGGCAGAGACGTAGTGAAAATGAAGCCAGCAGCGTAGGAGCGCACTGTATCCACCAGCGCAATTGTGCTGGCAATGTAGCCACCCACGCAGCCAAAAGCCTTCCCTGCCAGTGGAAAGGTCAGTGGTGAAAAACTCTGGAGTTAAAGGACTGTAAATAATGAAATGCAAAAAAGTGCAATCTGTCAGTTAGTGTGGTGCCGCGGAAATGTGTAAATCTGGTTTTGTGGCCTGGTCAGTGAACAAAGTGAGGAGTCATCCAGATATACAGAACAGTGCAAGAAACGGTAGACTGCTCTTTGTTGGACAAAAGCCTTTTCTTAAAATGTCTGACTGGAGCCAAGATGTCTGGATTGCGAGGTCAATTCAGCACACATGAAAGCATTTGGTCTTTCCTCCTGAGGCAGTGGGAGGGTGGGTGTGGCACAAGGTTATAATCGTTAACGAAAACGAATGAAAAAACAAAAACTGATATTGAAAAAATATTTTCGTTAACTGAAATAAATAATAACAGTAAAAAAACGATAACTAACTGTAACTATATTACATGTTTAGAAAACTAACTAAAACGTTCTGAAATTATAGATAAGATACCCTTCGTTTTCGTCGATTTATTTATAAGTCTTGTGGACTGATATGAAATCGATTTTTTTCACTAGAAGTTTTATATTAGCTGGCAGAAGTGTACGGCACCTCATCGTCCGTCACGTCTTTTGTTTAGAGCTCCTGCTCGCCATACTAGCCTGCAAAATTATGACTACAAAAGTTGGGAGAAAACGGCGAGTCCTGTATGGGATTTTTTAAATATGACTACAAGAAAGACTACGTCTTGTTGTGGAAACGGGTGATAAAATACATGGAGTCATTCTCAAGAGGAAAAACCCCACAAATCTTAAAGCTCACACAATGGGGCTAACTGCCAGTACCTTGACAAGCTAGCCTCCGAGTAGCTCTGCCGAAAGAGAAACACCATCCCGGCTAGGTAGCACTGGGAAGGAGAACCATAATGTACTGTTTTCACCAGTGATCAAATCGCTGCTGGTTAGTTAGTATGCAGAAAAACCGCAAGCGGGTGGATGCACTGATTAATGTGTTGAGACTGGATGTCAACACGACTGTGTGACTCGATTGCCTTCAAAACTTTTGGCTTTTCACACGAACCAAAATAGGATTACACTCCTATGTTTGTGTCAATCCTTAGTCTGGCAATTTTCAGCAGCAATATTACACATTTTGCACTTAAGGCTTCTATCTTCTATCAAGGACTATTGGTTGTTCAAAAAAATTTTTAATAGTATCTTTTGATGAGTTTACACAATATTTACTTTGAACGTTTTAAATCCTGCACCTGACAATAAGGCAAAGTATTAAAAAACTAAAACTAATACTAGAACTTGTCACAGTGAGGGGGCCGGGTCGCCACAGGAGGGCGCGCATCCCGGCCAGCAGCCGATCCCAGCACACACCCCCGAGCACGCAACCACTCCCACCATCACAATCACCAGTATACTGAATCACCTGTTTCTTGTTACGTTGCTCTTTATAAGCCCGCAGGTTGTCTGGTTCAATGCTGCACATTGCCGCTACAAGAGCGTCTCTGGATTCGGCGAGCATTTCACTTGCGTTCCTTCCCTGTGTGTGCGCTGCGAGCGTTACTTTGCATCACTTTCAGTGTGTGCGCTAAGAGCATTACGTGTTTGGTTGCCATGGAGAATAAACTCCCTTCTGTTCAACCCGCGTCTCTGGCTGCCTCTGTCCCGACGTTATCGGCGTCACAGAATGTGCAGCCTGGAGCAGCCGGAGGCGAGGGAGCCTCACCTCTGAAAGTACTGGCCCACCAAGGCATCGTCCTGGGAAAGCAACAGCAGGAGCTCCAGGAACTTCGCTCGCTAATGACCACTCTGACGACCTGCATCCAGGCTCTGACGGTGCAGGCGTCAGCACGCCCTCCGACACCGCGGACACCAATTCCTCCCCCCGAACCCTATGGAGGGGACCCGGAGCGCTGTGAGGGCTTCCTGGTCCAGTGCCAGCTGTATTTCGACAGCATGCCTCATATCAAGGAGAAGAATAAGATCTCTTTCAAGGTAAACCGCCTGCAGGGCAAGGCACTGGACTGGGGAGCAGCCCAGGTCAGCGGTGAGACCCCATGCACCCGAGGGTACGATCTGTTTGTCCGCGAGCTGTGGGCGGTTTCAACCACCCTAGCCGCGGGAGATTCTGTGGGCAGAGTCTGTTGCAGCTAAGGCAAAGAAGCCGTAGCGCCGTCGATTACGCCCTGGAGTTCCGGACCCTGGCCGCCAGGACTGGATGGGGTGAAGCCGCTCTTACAGATGTCTTCCTGGCGGGACTGAAGCCCAACCTGAAGGCAGAACTGACCTGTCGGCCCGAGGGACAGGAGTTCAACCAGGTGGTACACCTGGAGATCACCATGGACAGGTTGCTGCAGGAGCGAAGAGGAGGAGCGGCGCTTCCTACTACCCCGCAGGCTCCCGTACACATGCTGCCCCGTGAGACCACTACAGCCGAGCCCATGGAGATGGGTGCTACCGCCCCACCTCACTCGGATCGCCGGTCCATGGAGGGGGCGGGCTAGGGTAAGTATCTATCTGATGGGAAAACTGCTAACGTGGGAGGTGTCTTTGTCTTACGGGGCGATGTCTCTATCTGTGTTCGCTCTAGTGGACTCGGGAGCCTCGGGGAACATAATGAGGAGAAGCGTCGCGGAGGAGCTGAGGGTGCCCCTGATTCATCTGGAGGACTCAAGACGCGTGCAAGCACTGGACGGGCGGCCTGTGGGCGGGGTTTTTATTTCTCACTGCACTGCACCAGTCACTGTACATGTTCAGGGCCGAAGGGAACGTATCAGTTTTTTTTTCCTCCCTTCCAAACGTTACCTTCTCACATTAGGTCTCCCTTGGTTCAAGCTTCACAACCCCGTTATCGACTGGTCCACAGGTAGGCTGCTGAAGAGGATAGCGCCTCTCCAGGGCTCCCGGTCGCCCAAACCCCCCCCGTGTGTTCGCGCAGTCCACCAGCGTTGACAGCCCTAACATCAGTACCACTCCAGTTATTCCGGCTGCGTATCAAGACCTAGCGGAGGTGTTCAGTGCTGCCAAGGCCACCCAGTTACCACCACACCAACCCTGGGACTGTCATGTCACCCTCAAGGCAGGTACAACCGCCACCATGTGGCCGAGTCTATCCACTGTCTCAGGAGGAAGAGCGGGTTATGAGTCAGTATATAAAGGAGGCTCTCACTCAGGGCTATATAACTCCCTCCACCTCTCCCGCCTCAGCCAGCGTCTTCTTTGTAAAAAAGGATGGGGGTCTGAGGCCATGCGTAGACTATCGGGGGCTCAATTCCCTCTTAGTGAACTTTGCCTACCCGCCGTCGGTACTGGAGCAGTTAAGGTCGGCTAAAGTCTTCACTAAGCGGGATCTACGCAGCACCTACAACCTCATTCGCGTATGCGAGGGTGATGAATGGAAGACGGCGTTTAGTACCTCTACGGGTCACTATGAGTATTGCGTCTTGCCTTATGGCTTGGCCTCTGCTCCGTCGTTCTTCCAGGTGTTCATTAATGAGGTCTTAAGGGAGTATCTGAATAGATGTGTTGTTGCTTACATCGATGACATCCTGATCTATTCACCCTCCTTAGACCAACATGTGTGTGATGTACGGGCTGTTCTGGGCACGCTCTTGCGCAATCGTTTGTATTACAAGCTCTAGAAGTGTGAGTTCCATCTCAGTGAGGTGAACTTCCTGGGTTACACCATCAGGCCAGGCTCCACGTATATGTAGCCTGGGAAGGTTGATGCGGTCGTGAAATGGACGCAGCCTCACACACGACGTGAGCTACAGAGGTTTCTGGGCTTCGCTAATTTCTATAGGCAGTTCATTCACGCATATAGCCAGATCGCCGAGCCCCTTACTGATATGCTGCGAGGGGGAGGTACCAAGCTTCCCTGGACAGAGAGATCTACGAGAGCGTTCAGCCAGCTGAAGCAAGCTTTTGTCGAGGCGCCAGTTCTACACCAACCAGATCCCAACCGTCCCTTTATAGTGGAGGTGGACGCCTCTAACGTGGGAGTAGGCGCGGTGCCTTCCCAGCGACCGAAGAAGCATAGCTCCCTCCGTCCCATAGCCTTCTATTCCAAGAAGCTCACCGCTGACGAACGTAACTACGGGGTGGGAGACCGTGAGTTATTAGCCATGCGCAAGGCATTCGGTGAGTGGCGTCATTGGCTGGAGGGAGCTTAGCATCCGTTCACTGTGCTTACTGACCACAAAAACCTGGAATACATCAGGACCACAAAACGGATGAACGCCCGTCAAGCCAGGTGGTCTCTGTATTTCTCTCGTTTCCAGTTCCAGGTGACGTACCGGCCAGTAGAGAAGAATCAGCGTGTGGATGCGCTGTCCAGATCCTTTCCTGGCAGTACGGAGTCTACGAGCGAGGAGCCTGTACTAACACCGGAATGCTTCGTGGGAGCATTGAAGTGGAAGATAGATTGGGAGATCGAGGCAGCAATCCCGCATCCCGGGTCACAATTAAATAAAAACTAAACTAAAATGAAAAATCCAAAACTATTATAACCTTGGTGTGGCATATCTGACAATCTTTCAAGAGCCTTTGGGAGAAACACGATGAGCACAAAATACGCATTTCTAGGCAACAGGTGAGCAGCTCATGTTCTTGAAGTGTCTCAGGGGTATTAAATGACAAATCCAGTCGCCTCCCAAAACCAGGCATGCAAGTTCTCCCAGAATATTCAGAAGCTTACCCAGGGTGCCAGAGATTATGTCCATCTTGTGCATGACGCCATCTCTGTCTCCTATTCCACCTCCTCTGGAACCATATAAACCCACAGCATTAACTTCGTCCACAAAGGTGATGGCTCCAAACTCATGGGCGACATCACACATTTCCTCAAGAGGACACACTGCACCTAGGAGAGAACCACCAGACAGGCTTGCTAACCTGAAGCCATCAAACACTCGCAACCACCCCATGATGCTACAACAAACCAGTGTTAACGCAACTGGAACGCAGTTCTTACCATCCATTGAATGCACAGTCTCAAAGGCAACAATCTTTGGAGTGGAAGGATCAGACTTTTCCAGAAGTTTACGCAAGTGGTTAACATCATTGTGTTGGAAGATGAACTTCTTGGCACCGCTATTTCTAATACCCTGGATCATTGAGGCATGATTGCCAGCATCGGAGTAAATCTCACACCCTATGTGTGTGTGTGTGTGTGTGTGTGTGTGTGAGAGAGAGAGAGAGACAGAGAGAGAGAGAATAAAAATTGTAGCAAGTACACAAAGTTTCCAGAGATATATATATATGGAGACAATTACCTGGCAGCATCTTGGCCAGTGTAAAGAGAGTTGAATCATTAGCCACAAAGCATGATGTGAAGAGCAGGGCAGTGTCCTTCCTGTGTAGATCTGCCAGCTCGTGTTCCAGGTCCACATGAAACTTGCTGGTGCCTGATATGTTCCGACTGCCTCCTGCACCAGAGCCGTGCCTTTGTAAAGTTTCCCTACAAAAACAGACTTGCTTTCATTTTCAATATCAAGCTTTAACGGTTACCCTGTTCTTTACAAAGGCAGCCATTAATGTTTCTCTACAAGATACATCAGGAGCACTTACATCACAGACTGGACCACCCTTGGGTGCTGACTCATGCCAAGATAATCATTGCTACACCACACAGAAACATCTCGCTTGTGACTCAGAGTCTCGGAATAATCGTCTGCCATTGGGAACTCGGTAGCGCGGCGGTTCACAGTCTTAAACACGCGGTATGTGTGGTCATTCTTCTTCTCCTTGATTTTCTTTTCAAAGAAGTCATCATAACAGAAGTGGGAAGCTGAAAAGACACAGGAGTGTTACTTAACACAGAGACTTTTATTGTCATGATTAAAAAATGAATGGAGACTTGACTTAATTTCGTTGACGAATAATTTTTGTCATAGTTTTTGTCAACAAATCTTATTTTCATGACGAAAACGAGACGATGACTAAATAAAAACTATACGAAGGGATATAAACAATGACAAAATTTATGGACATTTTCGTCAACTAATAAAAACGAGATGAAAATATTGGCCAGCGACGACATCCAATCAGAACTGATTTACTTTAGTGAAAGGTAGGGATAAGTTAAGAAGAGATCCAACTGTAACTACTTAAGCGTACATGGAGAGGCGGGACAAACTGGGTAACTGTCCAATCACTAACATACTAACTTCTTCACATTGCACAGAACCCGGGAAGATGATACTAGCCTGTGAACTGTGATCACTCATGACATTCAACTCGAAGTTAACTCGACAATGCCAGCAGGGAGAAAGGTTAGCGGCGATATATGGACACATTTCTCCCATGACTTTAAGAAAAACAAGATGGTGTGTAAACCATTTGGGACGATGATGTCAGAAAAAATACTACAAATAAAATGACATCTGCAGGCAATGGCATTGCTGTTTTTATGGCACCCGGTTTTATATAGAACTTAATATGTATTGTTCATAACAAACTCCATATGTTATTCAGGTAGAACGGGCCTACTGGTCATCAATGTTTTGTTATTGTTATGCTCAATAACTAAAAAAATTAATAACAAATTACAAATAACAAATAAAGTTGTTTGGAAATCTGTTTTTGTATATAGTTCACATACAAACAATAATATTCTGTAACTGGTTAATAAATGTTTCATTTTGTGCAAGTGTATATAATGACTATTACACCATTTATATTTTAGTCAACTAAATTCTTTTGATAATTAGTCAACTAAATTCTAATAATTAGTCGACTAAAACTAGACTAAAACTAAAACCAACTCCAATGACTAAATTATGACTAAAACTAAATTACATTTTACCCAAAAGACTAAGACTAAAACTAAATCAAAAATTGCTGTCAAAATTAACACTGAGACTTGCTTTTAGGCATTTTCTCCTGCCTCATCACACCACTGTTCCTCTGACCCACCTCCCCAGACAGAAAGGGGCATTTGGAGGCTGAGGGCTGTCCCGTTGGAACCTTGGGGTGGCTGGCCAGCATTTGGGCAAATCTTTTGGTTCTAAATATAGGACTCAATACTAGGGGTGACCTGCAATAGTCGCTGATTCGACTATAGTCAACTATACCCCCTAGTCGAATATGAACGGCATAGTCGCATGGGGGTGCCCAAGAATGCTGCTAAGCATTAGTTGTTACATGAAATGTCTTTGTTTCCATTATATATAGCCTTTTGTCAAATAAAGTCATCCTAATTTCTGTTAATAAATATTTTTTAATGATGCGTGTGCATTAACAATAGGCAGCTTTCTTACTACACATTAATAAATCACACCCTGCAGTTGCACAATCCAAATGAGCGGAGCTGACTACAGGATAGTCAGCATCTGCTGAGATTATAATGGCTACTAAAAAAACTTCTAAAATGTCGGAGTATTTTGAAAAAGATAAAGATGAATCAAACTAAGTAAAGTGCAAGTTATGTCATCAATGTCTTTCATTTCACACAACAACAACCAACATGGCATACCATTTAAAATGCGTAAGGCGAAAAAAAACAGTTCAGCCGTTTGTCGTTTCAGGCGTGTTGTCTTGTCGCGGTGCATCTCGGCAAATAGGCCTATAAAAATCTTTTGTTGTTGTTTGCTTTTTAAACCCCGTTACTTGAACCTTTACTTATATATTTTTTGCTGTTGTGTGGCAATTGTTTTTATATTTTCAGGCAAGCATATTTCATTTTAAATATTTTTGACATTTTGCACAGTGCCTGTCTGACAGTTGGATATGCACACTGCGCACTGATGGTGACTTTTTTTTGTTAATGTTCTCTAACGTTTCATCAAAAAATAAATAAGTAAATAAATAAATAAATAAAAGCTGAATAACCATAAAAAAAACCCAATTCGACTATTAGTCTACTAAAGCAAAAATCTGACAAATCAGATTCGACTATGAAAATCCGTAGATGAAGACACCTCTACTTGTCAGGGTTGGACCCAGGCGCGTTCCTCCGGTCGCCAATAGGAGGAGCCCGCGAGCTAGACCTGGGGGCAATCAGGTGCAATAGGCTACAGGTGTTTGTAGCCTACTTAGAGCGAGCAACTTCAGCAGCTCATTGCTGACGTTGTTTGTTGTCGTTTCGCTCACAGCCTAAGCCATTTTCTCTCGCCTTCTTGCATTACTGCGTTTCATTTGCCCGTTTTCGTTTTTTTCTTTTTTCTCCCTGAGCGTTCTCAGGCTTTCTCTCTCTTGTTGTCTTCTTCCCTGCTATTTTTCTCTTTTCTCTCTGTTCTATGTCGGATTGTCTACCAGTGTTCTGGTCGACAGACTGACAGGTACCCAGGTAGAAGTTCTAGGTCTTGTTAGCTAAGCTTCATTTCTCCTCTCCCGTTTCTTATTTTCTTCCTAACACGTCGAGCCGTTCTCCGTGTAGTTTTGGTTTTCCCTGTCTTTTTCTGCAGCGACGCGTTGATTTCTATTCCACATGTTTTTTGTTTGTTATTGACTTACCTGGGTTTATCGTACGTCGAGATTCCTCTGTGTCGTTCAGCTATTATCTCTTCGGGGTTTTAGTTTTCGTTTTCCCGCATTCGCTGAGGTTTCAGTTGGCTGTTTTTGCCATTTGTTTTTAGGGGTTTGCACTTGAGTCCTAATCACATTAAAACCAGCGCGTCACCGCCGTGTCCGGAGGCGGCGCGTTACACTACTCAATACCATACTGAGTATTTTTGAATGTAAATGACTTTTATATGTAGATTTGTCCTATAAACAAATTTTAATTTAAGTATATAGAATTATATTTAAAAAACCAAACATTAAGACTATGAAAAACAGTTTCAGTAAAAAAAAAAACTAAAGCATAACACATGTTGAATCTGTCCATATACACTCCAGTCTTCTGTGGCCTGGTGCTTCATTAATTTTTAAACCCAATTGTAACCAAATTGTAATGATGATAAATGAACTTGCCATCAGTGGTGCCAATTATGTCATCAGTCTTCTGAAAGGTTGGGGAAGAGGAGCAGAATGCCTGGATCAAGGGCTTTGACGGCAGGTCCATCATGACGGGACATCTCACAGCGTAGCTCACCAAGAACTTTCCTGCCTTAAGCAGGAACATTTGGGGGACTGTAACGAAACAACCAGGCAGAGCAGGATCCAACTGTAGAGTAAAATTATTTTTACTGAATATACAACATTCGACAAAGGCACACAATGGGAGTTGTACTCAAAGACTTTGCACATTTAAGTGTGAAGCAGGGAGTCAAGCTGGTCCAGGGTCACAACAGGAAAGCAGAGTCCGAAAGACTGAGGGAGATTTTTACGAGGGAAACAGAGGTCAGTACACGGGCGGGCAATGGAATCAAATGAAAGCTCGGTATGCGGCACGAGACGGCAATACTATGCAATCCGGAAGCGTTACTTCCAACTTTTAAATAGTCAACGAGGGACAGAGAAACAAGAGACAGGTGCGTGGCTAATAGTCTGGAGAAGGGGTTATGTGTTATTCCTGACAGTAACCCTCCTCCGATGAGCAGCTCCAGCCGCTCCAGAACGACCACCACGAGGTCGACCTCGGGGTCGAGGCGCCGGGAAGGTGGGATGAGCAGCATGGAAATCGTGGATGAGAGATGGAATGTAGAGTGTATACGGTACTGGGGGGGAGTAGTAACTGATATGACACAGCATTGACTCTACGGAGTATTTTGACAAGTCCGATATACTTCGGACTGAGCTTCTTACCTGGCAAGCGTAGATTAATGTTATGAGTGTACAGCCAAACTCTCTGACCTGGGTGGTATACCAAGGTGGGTAGACGATGATCACTCAAGGCGCCTCAGGTGCATGTGAGCCATCTCCCATGTTCGAGCACTCCGTTTGAACCATTAGTCCAAAGCTGGCATGTCAGAGGGGCTAGAGTTCCAGGGGAAGAAGGCGTGCTGGTACCCGTACACACAATGGAAAGGGGTCAGTTTAGTGGAGGAGTGGACAAGGGAGTTGCGAGCGGACTCAGCTCAAGGTAAGTATTTATCCCAATCCATCTGAGAAATGCAGTATTGGCGTAGAAACCTCCCTATCCCTATCCCTATAGGTCGATGTGGAATGAGGAGAGGAAGGAGTTTACCGGCAGGGAATGTCTCGAGGGGTGCACAATTTTGCACACACAGTGCAGGCTAGCATGTAATCTTGGATGTTGTTTTCGAGAGAAGGCCACCAGTAGCGCTGAGAGATGAGGTGTCTAGTCTGAGTGATACCAGGGTGTCCAGTGCCTGCAGTGGCATGGGTGAGTTGTAATACCTTTCCTCACAGTGGTACAGGGATGTATTGCTTTCCTTCCGGACAGTTGTCGGGACCCGGGTCATCTTTAAGTGCTTCTTCCAACTCTCTCTGCAAGTTCCACCTGATGGCCGTGAGGAAACAGGTGCATGGGAGAACATACTCAGGTCTCCTCTCCTTTGGGTCCTTGTTGTAAATTCGAGTTTAATCGCTAAGAGTTCTCGATTTCCCACATCGTAATTGCCCAGCTGGCACACAACCGACCTTCAACGTTGAAATGTGGTTGAAATACTGTCTGTTGTTATTTCAACGTTGAAACAACATTTAATGTTAAATGATTGCGCAAACGTAGAACTACTAACGGTGAATCAACGTAATATCTTCAACCTACCTTTGTTTTACCATTTCAAGTTCAAAAAACACAATACAATAAAAAAGTACAAACAACTCTTTGGCATTGGATGAGGGTTTTGAAAGAGGTATTAATTATTATTAGTATTATTAGTAATAATAATAATTATTATTATTATTAGTAATAATAATAATATAATTTTTATTTATTTATTAATTCGTTCAAAAACGTCGTCAAAAACAGGCAGGTATTAACCAGGAAGCCCACATCAGGCATTAAAACAGTTTGAAATGTTTTGAGGCAGAAACAAAACTTCGCAATGACAAATCAAGTTTATATAGAGCAGGAGAAAGTATTGGACATCAGGCAGAGCAACTGTGAGTCTTGTGTGATCACTCGAGGGATTATTGCAGTGTCATTAGTGATGCAGGCGGAAGGGCGTGAAATGTCAAAGTCAAAGTAGGCTTTATTGTCAATTCCTTCACATGTTCTGAACATACAAAGTAATCGAAATTACATTCCCCACTTTCCCTCAGTGTTGACACTACAGACATTTCAACATATTTACAACATAAAAGACAGTACGCAGGAATACAATGTAACAAATAGATATATGGTTGTGATAAATAGTGATGAGTAGTCCTGAGTTGGTATTTCACACCGAGAAGTGTTAATAAAAATAAATATTATTTGTGCAAATGAATTTTGTGCAATGGATCACCTTAGCAGCAAGGTTGGTTTAGTCACAGTAGCAGCAACAGAATGCTGTTTGTGCAAGAGGCATTAAAGTGCAAGAAAAAGTTCCTTGTGTGCAGGTGTGAAGTGGAGGGGGGGGTTATTTCCATAATAGTCCGGGTGAGGCTGAGTGAAGGGAATTCAGCATCCTTACCGCCTGGTGAATGAAGCTGTTTTTGAGTCTTTTGGTGTTGGAACGAAGACCTCTGTACCTTCTCCCAGAAGGGATGATGCTGAACAGACTGTGTGCAGGGTGGCTTTTATCACTTGCAATTGTTATTGCTTTCTGAGTGAGGCGGGTATTATATATGTCCTGTATGGATGGTAGTGGAGCCCCAATGATCTTGCCAGCTGTTTTCACAACACGCTGCAGTGCCTTCCTATTGGTCTCAGTGCAGCTTCCTCCCCACACAGTGATGCAGCTGGAGAGAATGCTTTCGATGGTGCCTCGATAGAAAGTGGTCATGATGGATGGAGGGGCCCTTGCCTGTTTGAGCTTGCGCAGTAAATAGAGGCACCGCTGTGCTTTCTTCACCAGTGATGTTGTGTTGGTGGTCCAAGAGAGATCCTCGTTGATGTGCACGCCCAGGAATTTGGTGCTGGTTACCTGCTCCACAGGTGCACCGTCGATGGTCAGGGGTGAATGTTGTGTATGTTGTGTGTTGCCCTTCCGGAAGTCAACAACAATCTCCTTGGTCTTGTTGATGTTTAGCAGGAGATTGTTGTTTTTGCACCACGTAGTCAGAAGGGTGACGTCCTTCCTGTAATAGGTCTCGTCGCCTTTTGTGATAAGACCCACTAGAGTGGTGTCGTCTGCAAACTTCACTATGTGATTTGTGCTGTATGTTGTTGTGCAGTCATGTGTCAGTAGGGTGAAGAGTAATGGACTGAGCACACAACCTTGGGGGGCTCCTGTGCTCAGTATAGTGCTGCTTGAGGTGTTGTTGCCTACTCATACTGCTTGTGGTCTCTGGCTGAGCAAGTCTAGCAGCCAGTTGCAGAGGGAGGTGCTAAGCCCGAGCTTGCTAAGTTTGCAGATGAGTTGTTGGGGTATTATGGTATTAAATGCCGAGCTGAAATCTATAAATAGCATTTGCACGTATGAGTCCGTTTTGTCAAGATGGATGAGGCCTGGATGAAGGGCAGAGCAGATTGCATCTTCTGTGGATCGCTTTTCACGGTATGCAAACTGACAGGGGTCTAGAGTTGGTGGGAGGGTTGTTTTAATGTGTGTCTTGACTAGCCGTTCGAAGCACTTCATAATGATGGGAGTTAGTGCCACAGGACGGTAGTCATTAAAACTGGTCGGAGCAAGTTTTTTGGGCACAGGTATGATGGTTGAGGTTTTGAAGCATGTTGGAACAATTTCTTGCTTCAATGAAGTGTTAAAGATGTCTGTAAAGACCTCTAAGTTCTTCAGCGCAGTCTTTGAGCACGCACCCAGGGATGTTGTCTGGGCCTGTTGCCTTGCGAGTGTTGATTGTGGCTAGTGACCTCTTCACACTTGCAACAGAAAGACACAGTGTTTGATCATGCGGAGGGGGTGGGGTCTTTTGTGGGCGTGTGTTGTTTTGGGCCTCAATGCATGAAAAGAAGTTATTTAAGTTGTCAAGCAGAGAGGTGTCACTCACACAGGTCTGTGGTGGGGGCTTATAGTCAGTGATGGTTTTGATGCCCTACCATAGGCTGTGTGCATCTCTGCTGTCCTTGAAGTGGGAGGTTACTTTCTGTGTATACTCCCGTTTTGCTCTCTTGATACCTCGGGACAGGTTGGCACGTGCTCTCTTCAAATCCGTTTTATTTTTGGATCTGAACGCCTCATCTCTGGCCCTCAGCAGCTTGTGGACATCACCGGTCAACCAAGGTTTCTGGTTGGCCCGAGTAACGATGGTCTTTGTGTGGGTTACATCATCGCTGCATTTTGTGATATAGGAGATGACGGTATCTGTGTACTCCTCAAGATCTGTGTGGTCATTGTCAGTGGCTGCCTCTTTAAACATTTCCCAATCTGTTGTGCCAAAGCAGTCTTGGAGAGCAAGGGTCGCCCTCTCTGGCCACACCCTTATCTGCTTCTTGACTGGTTTGATTGCCTTCACACTTTGTTTGTATGCCGGCCGTAGTAGAACAGTGATGTGGTCAGAGAATCCAATGTGGGGGAGGGGAGTGGCTTTGTACGCGCCTTTGTGAAAGGTGTAGACCAGGTCCAACGTGTTCTCCCCCCTTGTTGGGAAGTTAATGTGCTGATGGAGTTTTGGGAGAACTGTTTTGAGCTCAGTGTGAATAAGTGTGCAGTTTGTTGTTCACTGATGGCCTGGTATAATACATTTAGTGCTGTATTCCTATCAGTGTTGCTGTTGGTGGGTGGAATGTAGACTGCAACCAGTAAAATCGCAGTAAATTCTCTGGGCAGATAGAAGGGGCGACATTTTATCACCGTAAATTCCACTAGTGCTGAACAGTATTTGCCTACTACCACAGTATCGCGGCACCACTCATTATGAATGTAAACACAGATACCGCCGCCTCGAGCCTTCCCTCCGTTTGCGAAGGTTCGATCAGCCCGGTAGCATGCTAACTGCTCCAGTTGTACAGCGGAGTCTGGAATGTTGTCATTAAACCAGGTTTCTGTGAAAATCAGCACACAACAGTTACTCACTGTGCGATTCGTTGATCTCAGCAGTCGTACATGATCCATTTTATTGACAAGTGAACGTACGTTTGCCAGGAGGATTGATGGTATCGCTGGATGAAGTGGGTTAGCCGTTAGCCTAGTCCGAATACCTCCACGCTTGCCCCGCTTCTTTTCCCTCGCGCACCGTTTCCTGTGTTTCCTTACTCGGAGAGGGAAAATACGAGAGTCCGGAGTTGCCTTGGGCCAGCTGAGACAGAGTTCCTCTAGCGTTTCTGTTGCCGCATAGTCCAAGACGTTGCAAATCTTGTAATCTTGTTCCTGATGTTTAGTAGAGTCTGTTGGCTGTACTTGTATTCCGTTGTAGACTGACGGAGCGAACACGTAACATTAGAATTTACAGACGAACGCGTATTAGACAAACATAACACCGTACAGTTAGGAGAGCGAGAGGTCGCTGCGTCTACACGGGCCGCCATCTTGGATATACCAAGGTATGTATGTCCTTTTTATTTTTTCTTCTTACATAATATGTGCGGTATTATATCATATCATATATTAATATCAAGGCATTTTTTTCTGTTCCACCAGAACCGGCGACCCTGGCTGCTTGGCGGGGCGTACGTTGGTGTGGCGTATGCTGGGAGAGTTTGGCATTTTAGCTCACTTGGCATATTTTAAAGTTAAGTTACGGTAAGTAAAGTCAAAGTTTAGTCAATACCTGAGGAGCATAATAATTACACATACAGGCATGAAAATGGGTCAGGGGTTAAAAAGGTGAGAAGACAGGGGGCGGGGCATGTGACGTCATGGGTATACGGCGACTGGGGGGGTGGCTGCTGGTGTACGGGGATACAGCGACAGGTGATGCCAAATACATTAGTATCTCGTTCCCACGCGTTAATAAGTCGTGGCCACACGTTATTATTTTTTTTTACATGATGTCACCTAACGGGCTCCGTAAATTATAGTAAAATCCATTAAAAAATTTTTTTTTGACTGTCATGTCAATGGATTCAATGTATGGAGCCAGATCCTTAAACGCGAGAGGCCACTTTCGCCATTCCAGGTGGCTCAGTCAAAACCATTACGTCTTAATGAACCAATAAATACATCAGCGGCGAAAATGAGTGTAAAAATACCAGGGTTCACGTGTTTTTATTTTCTAACATGGGCTAAAGCACAAGGTAGACTCAAACGACAAGAGTTTACAACTTCATCTTCAACCTTTTCAGCCCTGGCGCGAATGTCATCCTCACCCGTCCCTGGATTCACCAGTTACAACTACAGACACACTAGAAAAAAATCGTGTTTCTTATTTTATGTCACCGTTAACTACACGGGGTTGACGCGAACTTAATAGAGTTCTATCTATCTACCTATTTATCACAAGAGCTTGTGGCTAGATCTGACAGTGTTCAACGCTGTAGCGAACGGCAGTAACTTTGTTTTACCGCAAAATATGAAAACGATTGAAACCATTAATAACCCAATTAAATCCACTGGGAAATGTACGATGTGGTAAATGTAGTGGTAAATGTACGATGTGGTAAATGTAGTGGTAAATGTACGCTCTTCTGACTTGTCCCCGGTGTAGCACTAGGTCCTGCTTCTCGTCCCGCTTAGCAGTAAATGAATAACATGAATGAAGAACGTTCGTATGATTGAACGCTATTTGACCTCTATGAAGGTTCTGGGCGGAAACTGCTGGCCACTGTCATTGAAATAGCCGATTTCGGAAGTGCTCTGTTTGCTTATTAAGTCAATATGATAATTAAAATATATACATATAATCTCCCGACCCCCCCCCAACAAAAAACTCATCGGATCTACACGATTCACGTAGGTCACCCTTTTCAACTTCAAAACGGCGAATTTCGCCGAAAGGTGACAGATTTTCATGCCTGCACATAGAGTTACTAAAACAGGCAACGTTAGCTGGTTAGCTTTCCTGGCTAGGTGTTGTGAGGATGCCTGACTAGCTAGCATGAGCTAGAAACGAGTGGATGAAAATTCAATATTTTTACAAATTTAGATATTCGTTCGTTAAAAATTGTTGGTACTGTATACAGGATGTACAGTATTTATGGTGCTTGCTTTTCCTCTTTAGACACAAAATCACACAACAGGAGGCAATGGACATGATGGCTAAAGACCTCAAGTATGCACCGGGGAGGTTGTGTGGTGGTTCTCCGAGAAGGAATTTACAGAGAGAATAAAAAAATTAAATTGTTCTTTTTTCATTATGGCATACAGTTGTTTTTTTTCCTCTCTCCCATGCAATTTTGAGCATCATGAACGTGAATTTTGTGGCTTATTCAAGGTTGAATGTATGACGTTGAAACGACGTTGGCATATCAACGTTGATTCACCTTTCAAAATCGACACAAAATCCAATGTTGATTCAACCATCACATTCGACGTTGATTCAATGTCGATTCAACATTGAAATGCCTTCTGGGATGTTTTGAGGCAGAAACAAAACTTCGCAATGACAAATCAACAAGTTTAAATAGTGCAGGAGAAAGTATTGGACATCAGGCAGAGCAACTGTGAGTCTTGTGTGATCACTCGAGGGATTCTGGCAGTGTCGTCAGTGATGCAGGCGGAGGTCGTGAAATGTAAATGTATGTCCTTTTTATTTTTTCTTCTTACATAATATGCACGGTATTATAGCATATCATATATTAATATAAAGGCATTTTTTCTGTTCCACCAGACTCAGCGACACACCCCTGGCTGCTTGGTGTGATGTACACTGGGAGAATTTGACATTTTTGCTCACTTGGCATCTTTTAAAGTTAAGTTACAGTAAGTAAAGTCAAAGTTTAGTCAATATCTGAGGAGCATAATATTAGTAATTACACATAGAGTTACTAAAAAAGGTGACCCAAATAACGTTAGCTGGTTAGCTTTCCTGGCTAGGTGTTGTGAGGATGCTTGACTAGCTAGCATGAGCAATTAGAAACGAGTGGATGAAAATTCAATATTTTTACAAATTTAGATGTTCGTTCATTAAAAAATTGTTGGCACTGTACACAGGATGTATAGTATTTATGACGTTTATGAAGTTATCACATGTCCTGTGAACGAAGTGAGCGTGCTGAGTTGTAACGATCAATAAGTTCACTAAGATACTCTGGAGCTAAGCCAGGCAGTGTTTTATATGTTAATAAAAGTATTTTATAGTCAATACGGAATCTAATTGGCAGCCAATGTAATGACGATAGTACGGGACTAATGTGATCAAATTTTTTAGTTTTCGTTAAAACTCGCGCTGCTGCGTTCTGAAGCTGGAGTTTGTTTATCCATTTACCAGAACATCCAGCTAGAAGACTATTGCAATAATCTAGGCGAGAGGATATGAATGCATGGATTAACTTTTCCGCATCACTAGTATTTAATATATTTCTAATTTTAGCAATGTTGCGTAAGTGAAAGAACGCTACCCTAGTTATATTATTAATGTGTATCAAACGAGAGATCTGGGTCTATTGTGACACCTAAGTTCTTTACCTCTGCGCTGGGGGTTATAGTAAAGGAATGTAGATTCAATGCTACATTACGTATCTTGTCTCTCGCTGCCCTTGACCCAACTATTATTAGCTCTGTTTTATCTGGATTTAGTGTTAGAAAGTTACACGCCATCCAATGTTTTATCTCTTCTACACACTTCTCGATTTTACTGTTTAAACCTAAATCATCGGGTTTAGCCGATAAATATAGTTGGGTGTCGTCTGCGTAGGAGTGGAAACTGATGTTGTGCTTATGCATAATCTCGCCTAAGAGTAACATGTAAAGTGTAAATAGAAGTGGTCCTAGGACTGTCCCTTGTGGGACACCATATTTAACCTGAACAGATTTAGATGTTTTATTATTAACACTTACACATTGGAAGCGGTCGGTCAGATATGATCTAAACCAGGAGAGTACAACTCCTTTAATACCTACTGTGTTCTAGTCGATCCAGCAAAATGTTGTGGTCTACAGTATCAAAAGCTGCGCTAAGATTAGAAATTGGTCTATAGTTGGCTAGAATCTGCGGATCGAGATTCTGTTTTTTAATCAAGGGTCTAATTACGGCACATTTTAATTGTTTGGGCACATATCCTAGGTTAAGGGAACTGTTAATCATATTAAGTAAGGGCCATGCAATAGTTGGGAGTAGGTCTTTGAATAGACGGGTTGGAACTGGGTCGAATATACATGATGTAGGCTTAGACGAATGAATTAGTGTTGTGAGCTTTTTTTGCGATATAGGATTGAAGCCATTTAGCTCAGTAATATTTTCAGATGCGTAGTTACTAATACCTATACTACTGGGGTTGGATTGGAGGTTAGGCTGTGATGTATTATGACTCTGTAGTCGGATAATATCTATTTTATTACTAAAAAAGTTTAAAAATTCATCACTAGTGTGTGTAAGTGCCGTATTAGAACTAGTGTCATTGATATTTCTTGTTAGTTTAGATCAGAGGTGGAAAGAGTACTGAAAAATTGTAATTGAGTAAAAGTATCATTACTTTACCTAAAATCTACTCAGAGTAAAAGTAAAATTACCCATCTCAAAATTTACTCGAGTAAAAGTATAAAATTACTTCATTTAAAATGTAATTTGAGTAAAAGTTAGTTACTTTCAATTATTTAATGCATGGATGAATCATGAACCAAATTCAGCACAAGTTGTTTTAATCGATTTCAAAGTGTATTTAAGTGCACATTCACACTTGCAAAAAGATCAGCTGGGCTCAGGAACATACTTCCTCACAGCACAAGGACAGTCACAACCTGTACCATAAAGTACAAACAATTTTCAGTCCTATTGTCCAACGGACAACACTATGATAAGAATAAAGAAATTTAAATTACAAATTATTCCAAAAACAAAATGCACACAAAATTAAGTGCCCACAAGAAGCCACAAATCAAACTAAAATGCAACAGGATTCCACTACTCACAATAAAATGCCCACAGGATCCCACATCAAAAATAAAAAAATACTCATAGGATCCCACAATTTAAAAGTAAGTGCTCACAGGATCCAACTATTCAAAATACAGTGCCCACCAGATCCCACTATTCACAATAAAATGCCCACAGGTTGCCACAACTCAAAATAAAATATAAAATGACCACAGGATCCCACATCTCAAAATAAAACAAAATGCGCACAGGATTCCACTATTTAAAACGCTCACAGGATCCAACTATTCAAAATACAATGCCCACATGATTCCACTTTTCACAATATGTCCACAGGATCCCACAGAACCTTATAGATAGAAGATTTAAAGATAGAACAATCTCATCTTTTTGGAAAAAAAGTGCACCAGATTGCGACCTGATTATGAGACAATGGAAAGGGCGAGCGCAAGGCCATGCAATTGGCCTTCCGTTCTGGGACTCAGAAGTTTAAATTTCTGCCCGTATTTAATTTTTCACCATCAATATTTTTTTACTCAGTAATGTGAGGGCGTTCAAATGTAGTGAAGTAAAACTACTTGGGTCAAAATGTACTCAAGTAAAAGTAAAAATTACATATTTCAAAAACTACTCAGAAAATTACAAATTACTCATAAAAAGTGCTCAATTACAGTAATGTGAGTAAATGTAATTAGTTACTTTCCACCCCTGGTTTAGATACAGTCGCGAAGAGAAATCTAGGGTTATTTTTGTTGTTTTCTATTAGTGTCGAATAATATGAGGCTCTAGCTTTTATTAGGGCATGTTTATATTTGACTACAGCGTCTTTCCGTGTGATTCTAAACACTTCTAGTGAGGTGGATCTCCATTTGCGCTCCGCTGCTCAAGCTGCCTGTTTTAGAAGATGAGTGTGGTCGTTATACCATGGTGCAAGCTTTTTCTCCCTAATTAATTTTGTTTTAACTGGAGCTACACTGTCTAAGGTATTGCTGAATGTGGAATAAAACTGTTGTGTTGCCTGTTCTAATTCATCGGGCTGCAATGGCATAGTGCTCGGTAGCTCTGGTAGTATGTTAATAAATGTTGCTGCGGTGTCGGATGTGATAGTGCGCGTGGTTTTTGTATGGTGTATCTGATGTACATCGTATAAAGCTATTTCATATATTAGTAGGGAATGATCTGAAATGGCGTCATTTTGGGGGATAATTGCCAAATGTTCTATGTTTAACCCGTAAGTAAGTATTAAGTCTAAGGTGTGTTTACAGCGGTGAGTAGGTCTTGTCACATTTTGGGCTATACCTACTGAGTCTAGGATGGAATCAAACGCGGTTTTCAGTGGGTCTGATTTATTTTAATAATGAATGTTGAAATCACCCACAATTACAAATCTCTCGATGGTTAAGACTAGTTCCGAAAGAAACTCAGCAAATTCCTGAAGAAATTCTGAGTAGGGACCCTGCGGTTGATAGATGGTCACTAATTTAAGCTTTGTTTTATTGCCTATAAGATTTTTGCCTATTTCACCTATCAAAGCTTCAAATGAGTTAATAGAGGTGGTTGGTTTTACAATAAAACCTATATCTGTGTCATATATTGTGGCTCCTCCACCTCCACGCCCTGTGATACTGGGCTGATGTACATAACTGTATCCAGGAGGAGCTGCTTCATTAAAACTTACATATTCGTTTACTCTAGCCCATGTCTCTGTTAACCAGAGTGCATTTAGTCTGTTATCTGAGATTATTTTGTTTACTATCACAACTTTTGATGCAAGCGATCTAATGTTTAGAAGTCCTAGCCTTAGCTTAATATTGCTGCTCATTTCATGTTGATTATTTAATTTAATTTTAATCAGATTTTTAAAACATATCGCCCTGTTATTTCTATATCTGCCACGGTTAACAGACACAGTCTCAATGGTTTGGTAGGTAGGGAAGCAAGTTCTACTTAACGAATGGCTGTTGGAAACCGTTTTTTTTTTTCATTTTTGGGTGATGTTGTCCTTAACCGTCTGTCTGTCTGTTGTCAGTTGTATGCATCGGCACCGTTATTTTGTTATTTTTGTTGTGTTAGTGCTTGCTAACAACTGTCCAGTCGCTGCTACTCCGTTGCCGTTAGAAACGCAGAGCCGTTGCTCTGCCTTACCGGCGTGCTGCTATGTGTAATTAATAGTATTATTATCCTCATACGCCACGCCAACGTACGCCACGCCAAGCAGCAAGGGTCGCCGGGTCTAGAACAGAAAAAATGCCTTGATATTAATATATGATATGATATAATATCGAGCATATTATGTAAGAAGAAAAAATAAAAAGGACATACATTCCTTTACATTTCACGCCCTCTGCCTGCATCACTGACGACACTGCCAGAATCCCTCGAGTGATCACACAAGCCTCACAGTTGTTTTGCCTGATGTCGAAGACTTTCTCCTGCTCTATTTAATAAACTTGTTGATTTGTCATTGCGAAGTTTTGTTTCTGCCTCAAAACATTTCAAACTGTTTCATTGCCTGATGTTGTCTTCCTGGTTAATACCTGCCTGTTTTTGACAACGTTTTTGGACGAATTAATAAATAAATAAAAATTATATTATTATTATTACTACTACTAATAATAATAATAATGAATACCTCTTTCAAAACCCTCAGCCAATTTCCAAAGAGTTGTTTGCACTTTTTTATTGTATTGTGTTTTTTGAACTTGAAATGGTAATACAAAGGCAGGTTGAAGATATTACGTTGATTCACCGTTAATAGTTCAATGTTTGCGCAACCATTTAACATTAAACGTTGATTCAACGTTGTTTCAATGTTGAAACAACAACAGACAGTATTTCAACTATATTTCAACCACATTTCAACATTGAAGGTCGGTTGTGTGCCAGATGGGGTTGATTCAATGTTGAAATGCCTGCTGGGTATGTTCTGCAGGTTGCAGTTTCTTCAAGAAGAATGCACAAGGAAATAACTTAGGTGGAGTCCCTTGTCGTTGGGAGAGGACAGCTTCCACACCCACCTCGGAAGCATCAACCTCGAGAACGAAAGGAATCTCAGGATTGGGGAGGTGTAGCATAGGTGTGGATGAAAACGCCCCTTTAAAAGGTCAGTGAGAGGAGTCATTATTCTGCCGTAATTCCTGATGAAGTGTATATAAAATTTCACAAATCCCAGGAACCGTTGTAAATCCTTGGTCATTTTCGGGATAGGCCAGCTAATAATGGCTGATACTTTGTCGATAGAGCCATAGAGACTCGTCCCGGAGAGAGAATACAACCCAAAAATGTAACGGATGTGCCTAACAACAACCAGACGATAATCATAATTTCCCCGTTAATAGAATCTGCACTTGAACTCACAGATAAAACCTTTTTTATGCATGTGCATATTGAGTAATCTGTAGTTTGTGCCAATATTCCAGTATACAAGTTATGAGATTACTTGAAATGTGGATAATGCATGGAGTACAGCACATGCACCCACAAACACACACACACACACTTCTGTAGTCCCACCCACAGCAGTACTGGAATGGTAGAAATGTGGCCACATCAAGAAAATCCAATCAAAAATGGGTTTTGTTGTTTGAGATGAACACAGTAACAAAGCAGCCATTTGTTTCTGCAGAGAAAGGAAAGAACCTTGCACACCAGAAGCGACCGACAAGGGAAATCTGCACAAGGGAAATCTGCAAATATATATCATAATTTTCAATTGTAATTTTCACCCTAATCTAAACTTACCCATCTGTGCAGTGATAACACACACACACACACACACACACACACACACACACACACACACACACACACACACACACACACTAGTGATTACTAGAGAGCTGTGGTGCACACATGCCCAGTGCAGTGGGCAGCCCTAGCACAGCATCCAGGGAACAGTTGGGGTTAGGTGCCTTGCTCAAGGGTACCTCAGTCATGGCCTCAGGCCTGGGAATCAAAAACCACAATCATCTGGTAACAAGACCAGTTCCTTACCACCAGTCCATGACTGCCCGTGATATCTGGTATGTGATGACATTAGCACAGGATCATATTGCAGTGACAGTTTGTGCACCCATGTCTCCAACACACATCAAACTACTGTAGAAATACGGCTTTGGTTGAAAGACAAATTGAAATAAGCACATCAGCACTCATATAGCCTCACTGTAGCTTTTTACAAAACGGGAAATGTTTCTTGCATAATTGTTTAGATGATACTTAGTAACTTTCACTTTTTACATTTACAGTGATGTTTGTTTGGTTATTGTGGCTTTAGACAGGTTTCACTGGGATTTGTGTGTGTGTGTGTGTGTTTGTGGCTTTAGGCCGTTTCTGTAGCCTGTATCTAGGCTCTTACTTCTACCCTTATACTAAAGCCCCATACTGTGGATGTTTTATATAGAAATTGTTCAAACATATTTAGATATTTTTTATTTAATGTTTTAGTGAGGCATTTTGAACTCAAATTTTCTTACAAATATTGATTTCTTCATTTTTTTGTGTATATATGTCACAGGCCGTGACTGAGGTGCCCTTGAGCAAGGCACCTAACCCCAACTGCTCCCCGGGCGCCGGGCTAGGGCTGCCCACCGCTCTGGGCACGTGTGATCCACAGCCCCCTAGTGATCACTAGTGTGTGTGTGTGTGTTCTGACTGCACAGATGGGTTAAAAGCGGAGGACAAATTTCGATTGGGGTGTAAAAATCACAATTGACAAAATATGGCACATTATTATTAAAGTGACTTTTGCTGAAACCGTGGGACTCGTGCCTTGTCCTTCGCCGTGCCGCGAGCATCACAGAAACATGAGCCGACCAAGATGCCAGGCTATACCACCCGTGTCAAGAAGGGGAAGAGGCCCAGCAGGCATCACCATGCTTTTTCCTCTGCACAGCACTGCAATGCCCCAGTGACCCTCGAGGTGATGCAGCAGGACACGTTGTGCGCGATCATGCTGCGTCAGGCTCGGGAGACCAAGACTGCTGCGATAGCGGACTACTTCCGCAAGGCTGCTGTACAGCTGTGGAGGGAGCGACACCCCTCTCGCACCAGAGACCTCTCGCCACTGAGGGTAGGCTCCCTCGAGCTCTGCTCCACTGAAAAGACCCCTGAGAGCGAGTTCGAGGGGGAGGAGTCGGAGGAAGACTCCGAAAAAGAGGAGAGCTCCCCTCCGTCCATATACTCGGCCCCTACATAGTACTATGGCGAGGGTGAGGAGGAAGAGGAAAGCCATCCTCCATCCGTGTACTTGGCTCCAACCGAGTACTACGACGAGGGTAAGGAGGAAGAAGAAATGCCCTCCCCCGTCCGAGTATTTGGACAGTGAGCCGTACACAGAGGATGAAAACAGTGATCCGTGTATGGAGGAAGAGGACAGTGAGCCATACACGGAGGAGGAGGACTTGAGTCCGCCTCCCTCGAAGTGCTACGGGGGAACTGTGAGGTGCAAGAGAGGGCGGAAAAAGGAGCTTTCTCCCTATCCTTCGGAGGGGAGTGTGATGGACTGGTCCCGGGGCGAAACCCTAGTGGAGCCAATGATCTGGCATTCGGGGGGTGAAGAGGAGATGGAGGGAGAGAGCCATGACGTCAGAGGCCGGATCAGGGTAGCGTTCACCAGGGGGAGGTGACGATCCTTTGTGGGGTCCTCAGAGAGGGGAAAAAGACCATTGGCAGAGCCATCCCGCGGCGTGCCCCTCGGGGGCTACCGGAGAGACTGTTCGTGCTGCATCCAGGGCATCCGCCAGTCGAGCTACACCCAGCGGGTCCGCCAGTCGCGCTGCACCCAGCGCGTCCGCCAGTCGCGCTGCACCAAGCGTGTCCGCCAACCACGCCACACCCGGAGGAGGATTCGCGGCAAGGGCGGGAGGAGGACCGCCTAAGACAGCGCCTGCTGCTCCGGGAGGGTTCCCCCTCCTGACAGCCCTCCTACAGGTGTGGAGCCTGGCTCCGTTTATGTGTGTGTCTGTGCCTGTGTTTGTGTCCGTCCCTGTGTTTCTCCCAAATCCCCTTTTCCCTTTTCGTGCCTGTTAATGTTCCAATTTGTGTGTTTGTCAATGTACCAGTGTGTTTGTCTAACGTGTTTTCCCGTCTTCCCAGGGAGGGTGTTCTAAGCTGTTCGTGGCGGACTCTCCACCAAGGGCAGTCATCTCCCAGACGCAGGACTGAGTGCTCTGGATCCGCCCATCGTTGTGAGTTCGGGGCACTTAGTCCTGTTGGCACCCCGGGACGGGTAATGCTTTTGGTGTGGGGGTCTGTCACGTTACGGCCCCTGACCCCTCCATTTTGGGCGTGTGTTTACATTGTCTGCGTCTGTGGATCTCCGTGGGTGCGGTTACATCTTAATGTGTTCATCCGTCTCACCTGTGGCTCGTCTCGTCATCACTCAGGACATATGTGGATTGTCTATTTAATGTGCTTTCGCGCAGTGTCCCGTGCTCGTGTTTGTTTGAGTCTGACATGTCTTTTGTTTACGTGTTTCATGTGCGCTGTATGCACTTTATTTGTACTCATTAAGGTGACGTCTGCTGAAACCATGGGACTCGTGCCTTGTCCTTCGCTGTGCCGCGCGATATAATTGTCACATAGGTCTACGCCCCCCTCTCTAGCCAGTCCCACCAGGATTTCGCAGGCTTTTTTGTGATTGTTGTGGGCTAAAATGTTTGATGTTGCGGGTGTTTTTCAAAAAAATTGCGATGCAAGTTGCGGTGTGTTTTTGATTTTTTTTGTAATTACATTGCAATAGTCAGTAAATGTTGTATGGTTTCCTCTATTTAGTAATCCGTTTTAATTATCTTTTTACCTATTTATTTACCCATGTATTTATTATCCATCCATTTATTTATTTATTTATTTATTTGGATCTCCCTATGGGTATTATGCTTCTTATCTTGTGTTTTACCCCCGGTTTTAACACTTCAAGCAATGATTTTATTTCTCTTACTCTATTGGGTATGTATAGTATGGAAGCCAATTCCTGCCACCTAAAATAAAAAAAAACAGCACATCTATATATTTTTTCTCATTATTAAGTAAATTGCTATCATTATTTTGAGATAGTAAGTCATTATTTCAAGATACTAAGTCGTTATTTCGAGATACTAAGTCATAATTTCGAGATACTATGGTATAGTATCTCGAAATAATGACTTAGTATCTCGAAATAATGAGATAGCAATTTACTTAATAATGAGAAAAAAATATATATGTGCTTTTTTTTATTTTAGGTGGGGGGAATTGGCTTCCATACATAGGAATGGGCTTCCATAGGTATGAAATAGTTTGGGCAGGAATGATCCCAAACTAGTACCGGGATACTGCTTTTCCCGATCTTTTGCCGTTATTTTCGTCGGCAAGTGTGAAACGTTCGCCTCGCTCATGCTGTTTTCAGTCTGCTCCTTTTGAACGTATACATGGAAGTAAGGCGGGAGTTTGTCGTCGTCACATCAAGACGACATCAGTGATTGGTCACAAATGCGGGAAAGTTGCGTTGATTGGCTGAAGTTGCAACACCGCCCTGAATTCGCGTTGAAGTTGCAAATCGCAACATCGCAAAATTCTGGAGGGTCTGTCTAGCTGTCACTTCATGTTCCTGCTCCTCATGTCTGTTGTTCCCTGCTTGTCTGTTCTCATGGTTTGCCTCCATCTGCCACGCCCGTGTCGTCAGTGTCTCCACCTGTATCTTGTTAGTTCTGTGTATTTATAGTCCCTGTGTTTCCCATGTTGGTTATCAGTTGTTTTGTTCTATTTGGTTAGTTTGTGCTCTTGTTATTCCTGCTCTTTGTTCAGTGTTCTACGCTTCCTGGTCTGTGAGTTCTACTCGTTTAGTTGTCTGTGTTTTCCGTAGCCTGGTTTTCTAGTTTGTATGCGTTTAACCCGTGTTTGGTTTGTAGTGTTCGTTCGGTGTCTTAGTGCCCTGTTTAATTCTTAGTATCGTCATGCCTGTTTATCTGTCAAACCTGGAAGGCTTGCCCGTTATGACCCCTGCCTGTTTGAATGACTTTGACTATGGAATTCCCTTGAATAAATCTCGCTCTCCTCAGCGTTTGTGTCCACCTCCATGCTCTGCAACGCGAAGTACGTTACAATAATTATTCAACAGGTAATTAAGTTACACTGACCACAATGTTCAGCTGGGACAATGAAGGAGATGCTGTAGATTTCATATTTTTCTCATTTCACAAATATATGCAAAAGTATCTATTGAGGTTATTCCTGTCATTCCTGTTGTGATTTGGAAAGCTATTATTGTTTAAGACAATTTAGAAGTTTAATTTGATCTATTTAAATACTACTTTTAAATGTTTAAGTTGCTATTTTTGCATGTTTGCAACTGTTATACTGCCTAAAACAAAGTAACCTACTTAAATAGGAGAGACATCTCCCGTTCCCTGCCACCGACAGACCCAGACCCTTGACCAAGAGACAGAAGTATTTTAATGACAAGATGACTAACACTACATAGAATATACTGACATCAAACCAAGACAAATCACACAGTAACCAAATACACCAACTAACACTAAAAGAGAACTCGAAAACAGAACAGGGAAGATATAAAAGCTAGCACTGAAGACATGGAAAAGCAAAATAACAACCAGCATAAACACTAGAGGTACTTACAATAATCGACAAGACAAGAGACAAACACAGGACTTAAATACACTGACTAAGTAATGATGAGGGGTGGAGAACAAGGGAGTTGTGTGAAGACCAATAACTATGAATTTCAAAATAAAGGTACACAAAAAAAAAAAAAACACATGTAAAACTAAACAAAGATGTGACAGACAGGAGGGAGGCGGAGCCATATGTGACAATAACATTAGATAAAACTTTAATTATTCCACAACAATAAAATTAAAGCAACATGCAAGTGCACACAGTGCAACAAACAAACAAACAAAATTACATAAGGATTGAAAGATATAATATCATAAGAGGTGGACTAGAAATTCACATTATGAACAGAACAGTTTAACTCCAAGGATTATTTAAAAAGCCATCAAAGTATGACATTTACAGAGACTTTAAACATAACAGTTATGTTAAAAAAACAAAAAACAACAAAAAACATTAGATTAAACAGACCCTCCAGAAAGTCGCGATGTTGCGATTTGCAACTTCAACGCAACTTCAAGCAAATCCCGCGAATTCAGGGCGGTGTTGCAACTTCAGCCAATCACCGCAACTTTCCCGCAAATTTCACCAATCACTGATGTCGTCTTGATGTGATGTCGACAAACTTTCGCCTTACTTCCGTGTATACGTTCACAAGAGGAGCTAACTGAGAGCAGCATGAGCGAAGCGAAGGTGTCACACTTGCCAACTAAAATAACAGCAAAAGATCGGGAAAAGCAATATCCCGACACATTACACGAAAGCGGGGGTAAACTTTTTTGCACAGCGTGTAATATTGTTGTAGAACACAAGAGGAAATCATCAATTGAAAAGCATTTTGCCTCTACAAAACACCACATGAGAACGGCTGATCTGAAGGGATGTCAAACAAAGACGAAACAGATCACAATGACACAGGCTGTTTCATCCAAGTCAATTGCGAGTGCTGAAAGAATCAAAGTGAGTTCTATGTTAAATGGGTATAGTGGGTATTATTTTCAGTGTTGGTAATCTAGATTAACATGTAGAGGCACAGTTATTATTTTCTTGTTTGCATGTGGTATTAGACTCTTCCTCTCCCACCTGTTATCATCAGGGTTAGGCTACATAGATGCACAACAATACAACAATGAAGCAAACAGTCTTGTGCCATCATAAGCAGGATTAAAATAATTATTGTCAGTATACTAGTACATTTTTATACGAGACAGGCTATATCTATATAACCCTAGGCCTATACATACTTGGCAAATGTCAAATGGGGCTGTGTGTGAATGTTATCTGCTAGATAAGTGCTGAATAAAATACCAATTTTTGTTGGTTATTACATAATGCACCATGTTATTACATTTGCACCCCCCCAAAAAAATCAGCTACCTCATTTTGTAATAGCCTCCGCAATGTGTAATAATTTTATTATAAAATGTGGAGAAATATATTACATATTGAGTTCAAGCGACTTATTACATAATGCAGAAATTGTTACAAAATGTGTAAATTATTACATAATAGCATGAAAATTTATTACATTTTGTCAGCCTGTTACATATTGAGGTTTTGTTACATAATGGGTTTTATCAACAGTGAATATAGATTGGAAAGGGTAATGATGAAAAGAAAATGTAAATTCTACCTTGTATTGATGATTTATTCCTCCCTTATGCCCTTAGATATGTGAAGATTGGGTAACCACATGCACAGCTGTCAATATTCCCCTTTCAAAGAGTGACCATCCAGTGTTGAGAAAATTCCTAAAGGAGAAGGTGGTCAACGGTGGTGCAATTCCTGGGAGCCACCAACTTCAGGAGAAATACTTGGGAGATGTCTACCAGCAAGGGAAAGAATCTCTCAAGATGAATTTTTCCAAAAAGCCAGTTGCTGTAATTTTTGATGAAACACCTGATGTAGAGGGCCGATGTATACTGAACATTCTAATTGCACCACTGGAGAAGGATGAATCTGGAAGAATTTTGGCTTACCTTGCAGACACTGTCTTTCTAGACCAATGTAACCACTCCACTGTGTCTATGGCTGTTTAACACTGATAATGCTGCCTACATGAAGAAGGCCTACACTGCTGCACTTAAGTCTTTGTTCCCAAATTCAGTGCACATAACATGCATGGCACATATTATGAACCTTGTAGGAGGTGCCTTTCGAAGGCCTCTTGACCAGTTAAATTCTTTCATGCTGTGTTTTTCCCAAATGTTTTTCCACGCTGGTTCTCGCAAAAGAAGATACCTTAATTTCTTGACACAAAATCTGCCAGGCAGGAAAGCAACCATGGCTCCAAATCCATGTGCAACGCGATGGAACTCTTGGTTTACTGCTGTACAGTACCATTCAGAGCACTTTGGTCTTTACAAGGAATTTATTGAGAAGGAAATTGATGTAAGTGGCATTCTCTTTGTTGATAATGCACTATTACAAATATACATTTCAATTTCACTTAAAACAGACCGACACATTCACAAAGAAATTTACAAAATGATAAAATTAAATGTGTTTTTGTGATTGATTGCCTGAACACAATTTTGACTCATTTGTTTTTCTATTGAAAGACCTGTGGAAAGGCCGCACCCCCATCAGTGGAGAGACTCCATGAAATGCTGGAGGATCCAAATATGGCTCAAAGCCTACAGGTCCAGATCTGCATCATAGCGGATAAATGCAAAGGGATAATTGGACTTCTGGATCTCTTCCAGAGCAGGCATCCTATCGTCACTAAAGTGTTTGACCACCTGGAGGATCTCCATATGAAATTGGAGGCCAACAAAGACCTCAGATTTGAAACATGTGCAGAATACTTTGAGGGAGTGGATCTGTCTTTTGCTATCAAAATGCAGATCCTGAATAGAGTTGAGCAGGCATATATCAATGCAGAGGACAAACTGAGTAAGTATATGTCTGATGGACAACCCGCCATTCACTTCCTCAAGGAGGTAAGAGTCTTTGATCCTCGACACATTGTATTTCTTAGTGCCAGTGTGTCCAGCTATGAAGCCATCCCAGGCTTTAAGGATGTCCCTCAAGATGAACTAGATACATATTTCATACGCCTTGGTCCAGCAGCAGTCCATGCTGCAGCTGGTGGACTTGTAGATCTTGATGTATTCTGGGATGGACTTCAAGACACACTACCCATACTCAGTGGCCTGGCCACAAGATATAAATCAGTCATTGTGAGCTCAGCAGATGCTGAGCGCAGCAACGGCATTTACAAGCTGGTGTTATCCAGCCGAAGAAGATCTGTCACAAATGACAATCTCAAAGCCCTGGTCTTTCTGTACCACTACCAGAGGCTTACTAGTGGTGCGTTTGAGGATGAAGATTTTGAGGAGACCTTTGATGAGTCCTAAGTGTTTTACATTGTTACCTTTGTATGTTGTGTTGACGTTATGAATGTATTGACACCTTTTGAAATTGAAGTCAGTGTTTATATAGGCTTAAATTCTGTTACTGAAAGTGTGTTATGTTTACAGTTAAGGACTGTGTGCACTTTACTTTTTTTATATTAAACAAGAAATGAATGAATGTTAAATTTAAACAAAATTTTTTATTTAATGTAGTCTTCAGGAGAGACTGCCTGCACACAGGACTAGTATTAATAGGTTTTTTTACAGGTTTCTTTGGGTAAATAAAGCCTTTGTATGTTGTGTTGACATTATGAATGTATTGACACCTTTTGAAATTGAAGTCAGTGATTATATAGGCTTAAATTCTCTTACTGAAAGTGTGTTATGTTTACAGTTAAGGACTGTGCACTTTACTTTTTTTATATTAAACAAGAAATGAATGAATGCTAAAATTTAAACAAAATGTTTTATTTAATGTAGTCTTCAGGAGAGACTGCCTGCACACAGGACTAGTATTAATAGGTTTTTTTACAGGTTTATTTGGGTAAATAAAGCCTATTTTTCAGATTTCTTGGAGCCCTGATAAAGTTGTATTATATGACTAATTCTCAATGTCTCTTTTAATCAAGTTTTTCAGTAATAACTTTTATTACTTTCATTTAACACTCAATTCAAATCACAAAAAGAGAAAATCAAAAGTTTCCCACAACTTTTACTCCCTATTGCAATGTAATCACAACAAAAACACACCGCAACTTGCATCGCAATTTTTTTGAAAAACACCCGCAACATCAAACATTTTAGCCCGCAACAATCACAAAAAAGGCCCGTGAAATCCTGGGGGGACTGATTAAAACCCTTTTGTGCTGTGTCCATTTTGAGCCAATTTTTAAACAATTTGTACTAATACACTTTAACACTAGTTATCTCAAGGTGTACATATAGCAAAATGATAATTCAGGATTCAAACTGAAGTAGACAGTTGGGCCAACATATTGATTCACCTCCAGGCTTATTTATATCATTTTGGCTCAACGAGAGCCTCTAATATGAAGAAAAATGTAAAAAAAAAAGGGGGTTGATTTTGGGGATGTAAAGTGGGTAAATGTACACTGGTGATGTAAAATCAACAGAGTGTTTCTGATTCAACAGTGTTGTCTGACAAAATAAACAATATTGAGCATGTACATGGAAGTGCTGAAGAGCTCCCCAGTAGTGTTCACTAGGTGTCCAAGGCCTTTATCCAAACGTGCCACACCCTTATCCAAGACGTTGGCCACTATACTATAGTATAAGAGCATGCAACATTTGTTTTTTTAAAAAACAAAATAATAACTTCCGACATCTTACAGAAAGTTCATTACCTTTAGGGCTGGGTATTGATTAAAATTCCAAGAATCGATCCGATTCCGATTCTGAAGATTAACAATCGATTTAATCGATTCGATCCGATTTGATCCAATTCGGGGTTTAGTGTAATTAAAAATGTATTTGAGCTGTTTCCTGACTATGTACAGAAGCAACATGTTAAAACTAGTATTATATCGATATTAATCAGCAAATAGTTACTGGTAGTTGGTAGTTACTGATGGCTGGAAGACTGGTGAAAAGGGTAATCATAAATCTACCTTCAAGAAAGGTAATCCAGGACAATAAACAGAGGACATCTTTGAGGTGTCTATATCTGGACTCCTACTGGGACACTAACCAGTGCATTATTATTATAATTGAAATAATAAAGAATTCACCCAAAAGCTGTTGCTACCAAATGCATTTTTATTTAAAAAGTGCTCACACTTAATAAAAAAAGTATAAAATGTAAACGTGTATTTTTCTTTAAAGTGCGAATATAACAGAACTGGGGCGGCATGGTGGTGGGGTGGTTAGCACTGTCGCCTCACAGCAAGGCAGTCTGGGTTCGATTCTCGGTCTGGGCTGCTCTGTGTGGAGTTTGCATGTTCTCCCTGTGCCTGCGTGGGTTTCCTCCGGGTACTCCGGTTTCCTCCCACAGTCCAAAGACATGCGTGTTAGATTGATTGATCACTCTAAAATTGCCCGTAGGTGTGAGTGTGTGCGTGTGTGTTGCCCATGCGGTGGACTGGCGACCTGCCCATGGTGTACCCTGCCTTCGCCCGGAGATGCTGGGATTGGCTCCAGCCCCCCCGTGACCCCAACTAGTGGGTCGGGTTCAGATAATGGATGGATGGATAACAGAACTGTTACGATCCCCGACCCCTTCCTGTTGGGCGTGTGTTATTGTTGTCTGTGTCTACTTGTCTGCATCTGTGGATCTCCGTGGGTGTGTGATAATCCGTCTCACCTGTGGCTCGTCTCATCATGTGTGGTTTGTCTACTTAATGTGCGTTCGCGCAGCGTCCTGTGCTCATCGTTGTTTGAGTCACACATGTTCTATGTAAATGTGTTTTATGTGCTGTCTGCGCTTCGGTAAATGTAATAAATGTAACGATTTGGAAAGTGCAAAGGATTCTGTCTCGTCCATCGCCTTGCGCCCAACGTTACAAGACCATTTTAAACTTTTTTAAACTGTAAAAACACTGGGTAAACACTGGGTCAGTGACATGGACTAACTGTAAATAGTCACTGACACTGGATAAACTGTCCTTCTGTTTTTAGATTTCCAATTTGACTATCATCGTTACCGGCACTGTCCGACGCCATGTTGTTTTACAGTTAGTTAGACCGAGCACGCCTGCGTGAATTCAGTGACGAGGCAGGGGTAAAAGTTCATTCTGAATCGGAAAATCGATTTTTTCAACACAGGCCGCCTGATTACCTTGTAGCGGATATACTGGCTATGAAATGGGGCACCATCCTGATTGCTCAGGAACCAATATTTTGATAACAGGAACAGGTGGAATATTGTTGAATCAATCTCATTACCAAAGGGTTAAGTTCTGAATCTGCACAGTGACCTAATACCATGACCAAAATATGTATGAACAACTTATGTATGGAATGATTTGGCTCAGGAATGGAACCAAACCTATGTGTAATCTACTAATGTAAAGCAAAGGCGAATAATAAACAATATTAAGGAAGAACAAACAACTATAGGCAATCATTCGATTATGAATGGGTTATATACAGTGATGTCAGTAACGCGTTACTCTAATCTTACCACTTTTTCGGTAACGAGTAATATAACGCCCTACTATTTCCAGTCCAGTAATCAGATTAAAGTTACTTATCCACGTAATTGTGCGTTACTATTTTTATTTTCCCTAGTATAAATATATATATATTTGCTTTCTTCTTGGCTCAGTTCTACTTTTGCGTCTGACCGTATCGCTTGACACCGCACGCTGGGCGCGACCCTGTGAGAGCGCGAGCACGTTTTACAAGTCATTTTTGCAGTGTCCTCCCGTAACGATATGTGGTAGTTTAAAGAAACACCCCTCAAAAACAGGAGAAGGAACATTTACCTGATGAATTTTAATGTTGCTTTGTTGCTTTGGAATTTTGACTAACGTAGCCTACTCTAAAATGCTTAAAATTGTAATGGTATTTCGTTTCACAACAAATAGCTGTCTGACTGAACAGTTCGCTTATATTGCGTTTACAAATAAATTTACAAATAATACCGCGCAGCTACACAAACATAATGTCAGGAGATACTGTAGCGACTACTACTCCTCACAGCGAGTTCCCTAACGGACACTAGGCCAGTTTCCCTCCTCGGGATTTTTGGATTAAGCAGTTTCTGCCTCCGTTCCTGAACCTGCTTCAATCTATTGTTACTGTTAAAAATGCACTTCCAATAAAGTGAGTATTGGAAAAATTAATTTTGCTGCTGAATGTAACTACTAAAGTAACTTGTAATCTAACGTAGTTACTTTTAAAATCAAGTAATCAGTAACGTAACTAAGTTACTTTTAAAAGGAGTAATCAGTAATCGGATTACTTTTTCAAGGTAACTAAGCCATCACTGGTTATATAGTGTTACGGGTAGGGGTTCTGTGGTTTGCTTTTTTGTGTTGTGTCTGATGTGTTTGCAGGTTCTCCAGAAGAGGGCGCAACGACGTGATTGACATTAGGTGCCAGTGTCATGAGATTCGATGGGATTCGATGTCTTTAAAAGAGCGCCTTGAGCAAGAAGCTGTACCTTGTGGTGTCTTGAACAGTGGACTCCACCTGGTCATTGGGGGATACTGCGCTGTGTTTGGCAGTTATGGTGACTGTTCTGAGTTCGTTAGGACCGATGGTTTCTATCACTTGGTCACTTAGGAGATATATCGCTATGCGATTTGAGACGTACCGTTATGAGAAATATCGCTATGCGATTCGAGATGTAATGCGTGTATCCACGGTCTATTTGTTGTGTTGGTGTATGGTGTAATATATATATAGATAAGTGAAGATTTTGGGAGGGAGAAGTTATGTTTCGTATTGTGTTGTAGGGCTGGGCTGCTGATTTCTTTTGGGGTTTTTTCTCCTGGTTGATTTATAGGGAGGTCGATTATGTTATTGTATTTTGGTTTGCTTTTCCTTTGATGAGGTTAGTTATGTGGAATTGGGGGTTGTAGACTTTTGTTTGTTATGTTGGCATTGGCCCAGCCTGAAGTCTTTTTGTTGTATATATTTTTATATTATAATATATTATTGTAATACTATATGGACAATCATATACATACCTCTAAAATAAGCACAACAAATAAATGAATGGCAAGTAGCCGAGAAATGCAGTCGCCCGATATTTTTCTTTATTTATTTTATCTATTTATGTTGCGGCCCGTCTAGCGAGTCGAGGTCATCTGGGCCGTAACAATAGCTAACATGAGACGTCTCTAACTAGCGTAGGACCCTGGAAGGGAATTGAAGTCTCAGAAAGAAGTTAGAACAAGAGCAAGAATCCCGACAGAGGCTAATGAACAGCCCTGATTATATTAAAACAGAACATTAGGGAGGGATAGAAGTATGTGGAGACAAACGATTAAACTGGCAACCCAAAAGCAGCGTATGAATGATGAGCATCTTACTTTGTGCAAGGAGAACTCGTCCGTGGGTGGTCACTGAAGATTTTGAAGGCGGATCTATCGACGCACCGTATGGAGCGTGGATTTCTGGCCTGGACAGTGGCGCTCACACGACCTGTGTCAATTCTCTCAGTGGACAAGACCTTGTGAAGCCGGGATCTCAGGCTGCCCAGTGTTCTTGGTTAGCAGAGACTTAGCAAGACGCCACAGTGGCCACTGGCAGGTGTGCAGTCAAAATATCGTTTGCATTGGTTACTTTGCAGAGAATTACTTAAACCCTAAGCTGATATTTCTTCTTCTGATCCATTTGTGTGCTAGAACAGGATGTGTCATATTCAGTTTTTATATCTAAAAGCAAGAGTCTTTCTAAATAAAGTGTGCAGCAAGCACGCGTCGTGAATACACCCTTTATGAAGAAACCCAACTTCAGCCGCTGAATCCGAAACTGCGAATAAGTAAGTTACTAAAGCGTCGTGGAGTTTTATCGTTAATTGCCAAAGCGCGGACAGACTGCGGTAGTGGAAAGATAAATCTACTTTATAAATCTCAAAGAGAATGATATCACACATGAACAAACCTAAAAATATTTAGGTCCTGTTTCTCTGTGTTGTAATCTCAGTAAAACAGTTCAACCTGAAGTTCATCCTAAACATAACAAAGGTTATTGCAGTTGGTTTAAACTTACCAAATGAAATTCTGCCTCTCGAACCAAGTCCGACTAAAAGTAGCTACTTTCGGTTTTGATTTGATGAGGACTATTTAAATGGTTCGAACGGTAGCGACCAGTCTTACGGCGCACAAGTTATGTTAAAGAGCCACAGATAATAACATTTACCACCCAAAGCCAATAAAACTATACAATTTTTATTCTTAACTTAAAATGTTACTTTCAGTAAATAAGCAGAATTTGTTCCGTTAACTCTGTCACAAGTACAACATGTATTGGAGGAGAAACAGCTATAATTTAGAATTTTCTGAGTATGCGCGAGGGAAGGAGGACCGTGTTCGCTACAAACGTAGCTACACAGGCAGGCTGCCCACATTACAAATGTAAAGCTTGTAAAGCTACTTTGTGACAACAACTGTTCTAAAACACAAAATATAAATAAAATTTATTGTGATGAATGAGATCACCATAGCACTTGTCAAAATCAAATGTTCCTCACACAAAGATACATATTCCCTATTGAAAATATCCCATATGTTTGGTTAATAAACCCTAAACCCTGAGCTGGTATTTCTTCTTCTGATTTATTTGTGTGCTAGAACAGGATGTGCCATATTCAGTTTTTATATCTAAAAGCAAGAGTCTTTCTAAGAATAGGTTTTCCTTCAGTATAAATGTAGACAAAATCAATTATCATGTACAAATAGCATACAACTGCAATGACTTGAAATAGAAACCATTTTATAAAAGGAATGCTTTTGTTATATTTTCATTTTTCTTTATACATTTACAAAATCAGTATGTGGAACAATACACTCTTACATTTATGATGCCATCCAGGGGCGAGGCTAGGGTATTTTTAGTGGTGCTAGAGCACCACCGTGAAGTTGCTCAGCACCCCCTGGCTCAACACATTTTTTAAATATTATATTATGCAAAAACCTTGCTCTGCACCTGCGCAATACTTTGGTATTGTGCCTCTGTGAGCACTGGGGGCTGGGCACCCCTAAAGACCAGATCCTAAAATCGCCCCTGATGCCATCCATCCTAGCTAAATAAAGTGCGCAGCAAGCACGCGTCGTGAATACACCCTTTATGAATAAGAAACCCTTCAGCCGCTGAATCCGAAACTGCGAATAAGTAAGTTACTAAAGCGTCGTGGAGTTTTATCGTTAATTGCCAAAGCGCGGATAGTTAGACAGACTGCGGTAGTGGAAACATAAATCTATTTTATAAAGCTCAAAGAGAATGATATCACACATGAACAAACCTAAAGGCTTTAAAATACACGAACCATTATCCCGTTACCAAACTACCGACCCTGCATGCTGTTTTCTATAACTATAGCCTATGCCATCATAGCGTTTACCTGGCTCTTTCAGTGAGAGTATCGTTATATCTAGCTCCATTCTGACTCAATTTGAACAATAGAAGAGCAGGGAAATTTTAGGTTCAATATAGAAATATTTAGGTCACGTTTCTCTGTGTTGTAATCTCAGTAAAACATTTCAACCTAAAGTTCATCATAAACATTACAAAGGTTGTTACAGTTGGTTTAAACTTACCAAATGAAATTCTGCCTCTCGAACCAAGTCCGACTAAAAGTAGCTACTTTCGGTTTTGATTTGATGAGGACTATTTAAATGGTTCGAACGGTAGCGACCGGTCTTACGGCGCAGTTACAAGTTATGTTAAAGAGCCATACATAATATGTGAGGTAGATCCTGCCAATATTAAAACTGAAATGAAAACACTAAAATGAAAATGAAAATACCGTTTTGCCATTTCTTTTTCCATACATGTGTGAAAATATTATGACAAAATTAAAAATAAAATGAAATCACTTAATTTGCAATTTAATGTTTCACTCGAGCACGGGTCATATGTGACAAAAATAAAATTAAAATAAAAAAGGAGGATTGGCGCTACCTGCTGGTGGTTTTCTTTTTCATTTACCACTTTTCATTTTCATTTTCCACTTTTCTTTTTCGTTTTCAACTTCACCAGCATGCAAATACATGTAAAATTTACAGTAGGCGGAGCTACAACTGCAGAACCTCCCGTGAAATCCAGAGAGGGCAGCACACAGCAACATGGCTGACATTTTACTAGAAACGGCAAATGAGATTATGAGGTTGGCGAATTCCCAGGACGAAGATTATATATTATATATATAATATATTATTTATACAAGATATAAAATATATTGCTTAGATGTGAAGTAATCTTAGACAGGCTTGGCGATATCCAAGCTTTCACCAACATGCAGTAATACTGTTGTATGTCGGAATATATGTGAAGTGGTAGAACGCTTAAGGTCTGGATTGGGGACCATGGAAAACCGCCCAGTGCGAGGTCGGCCTAGGTTGGACGTTGCCGAAGAGACGATGCTTAAGTTGGTTACTTATTCGCAGTTTCAGATTCGTTTGGTTACTTATTCTCAGCTCCTTATTTGGCGGCTGAAGTTGGTTCCTTATTCAAAAAGGGTGTGTTCACGATGCGTGTTTGCTGTGCACTTTGTTTAAAAGAGATAGATTAAACAAACGAGCATAGGAGCATACATTAAGAGGTTACTGTTTCCCTTACTGATTTTGTGAATGTAGAAAAATATATTAAAATATAATGAAAGCATTCCTTTTTGTAAAATGATTTCTATTTCAAGTCGTTACAATTGTATGCAATTTGTACATGATTATTGAATTCGCCAGCATTTCTAACGTAAGGAAACATAATCTTAGATTTGAAAACTAAAAACACAGAAATGCTGTTCTAAAACACAAATGAATCGGAAGAAGAAATACCAGCACACAACATGGCATATTGAGCAGTGGGCATATAGGTGAACGGATTTAAAGGGGCAATTTCAGAGGCTTATTGAAGGCCTTATTGATGGTGGACCAGAGAAATAACAAATGAATCATAAAGAACAGGTCGCTCCCTAAGAGAGAAACCTGATTATAGCCTGACCCTACATAATTTTATACCTCAAATCTAACTGGAAACATGGCATATTGAGTAGTTAAGCGCACAGGTGAAATGGTTCAGAGGGGCAAATTCAGAGGCTTGCTGCATGCCTATACGGTGTTGGGCCAGACAAATAACACATGCATCATACATAACAGTATGGCCCGACATCACTTTAACCCTCAGATCTAACTGGCAATATGGCATATTGTGTAATTTTGCACAAGTCAAATGAAACTGCAATTGCTCAATTGCAGATGCTTGCTGCTATATGCCTCTAATGTCTCAGGCCAAGCCTGATATGCATCAGACTTATGTGCCTATCTATTGGATAAACTAGACTTCAGTTTGTATAATAGAATTACTAATGCAATTAAAATATTATATAATGTTAATAGTGCAGTCTATTAATATTATATTTAGAGAAATTTCTAAATTTTTGTTTAAGTTAACTGTACTTAAAAATTATATTACATGAACTTAAAATTTCTTAGGTAATCTGTTACAACAAAACTTTTGAGTTTAGTGAACTTGTTGGGTTTTACAGTGTACCAGGACCCTGATTTGATTAAACAGTTGTAAACTCCTTCATCAGAAGGTCGGACGACTGAGAGTTTCAGTGAGGTGTTGCCTTTCTGTAGTTCTTCTTTAAACAGTCCTGTCCTCCCTCTGTAGGACTTCATCTGATCTTCATTTTTGTCTTTATGATCTTCATAGAGATGCACAAATCTGTCAGAGATGCACAAGTTTGCTTGAGTCAGATCTGGTCTGCTCCACTCCACTCTCATGTCCACAGCACTGATGTTGGGTTGTAGAGAACAGGGCAGAACCAGGTCTTCACCAGCATTAACAATAAGAGGAGCTGATGGACCAACTATGACTCTGTCCCCTAGAATTAAAACAACAAAAAAAAGACCATAAAACAATTTTGTTATTTTCATAGTCATACTCATCAACTTCTATAATGTGATATGAATTCCTCTAATTGTAACGGGGGATTCAGACGAGGCAGATACAATCGTGCAGTGAGACAAGATTTATTAGTGAAATCAGAGTTAACATCATCAGGGGGGCAGACAAGGGACAAACGACCAATACAGACACAAGGGGTCTACGGGAACGACAGGACATATTAACATATTACGAGGGACAGTCAGGCTATCAAAACTAAGAAACGCAACAAGGAAAAACACAACTAAAACAAAACACAAAAAAAAAACAATGATACAGAATCCAAACTTAAAAGCACAGAGAGGGAAATTAGAGAAATGTGATAAAGAACCGAGAAACAAGGTGAGAGACACAGAGAAAGATATGACCATTTCGCCAAACACATGGAGGGAAATGAACCGTGCACAAGGTATCTACCAACAAAACACACAACAGAACAGAACGACTACATAATACAATACAGAGTACACAGGGACAAACAACAAGCACAAACCAGGGAAAGTAGAAAGGGTCTGTCAAGGAACACAACACGGAACATGGAACACCAAATACAGAATATGGATCACAGAGCACGGAACACAGTACTGTTACAGATTTACTTCTTTATTTTATATGCTTTGTGAGTATGGTTACCCTTCAAAGACAATAACTCTTAATCCATCTTTCATTCTCTCTCTCACACACACATACCTGGTGCTGTCTCCATAACGACAGAGAGAGTCAGTGTGATCACACAGATGACCCTCATGTCTGAAAAACAATTGTAATATTTTATTCCACTCAATGAGTATGATTTCTCTTTCACTCCACATTTAGAGCACACAGAATTGTCCTAAAGGGCAGACCAAACACTTACCTACTAATCACTAGTCTCAGAAACAACCTGTAAAGGAGCAAATTAAACAGTGGTCAGCAAGATTTTATGAAGAATAATTAGTATGTGCACACACAGAGAGAGAGAGAGAGAGAATACACACAAGTATGTGCACATGTTTACTTGTGATTTTTATATTAATTAAGTGAGTGTACTTCTGAGGTTTTTATCTTGTGAAGTAAGCATCCAGTTTGGGACGTTTATGTAATTCAGCTCTCTGCTCACCTTTTCCTTTTCACTTTTGAGCAAATTATAAACAAAAATGTTCAAATTCTACTGAAAACTGTAATGACTGTGGGTCGAGGAGTACAATACCAGGAGAAACACAGGGAGGGACAAACGAAGAAGACACACACTGGGTTTAGACCAGACATGGGCAAACTACGGCCCGCGGGCCATATATGGCTTTAATCCAGCTTTTTAATCCGGCCCACCGAACTTTAAATAGAGAATTAGAAATTTATATTAAAAAAATATATATGTAAAAATTATAGTAAAAACCTCATTGACCTCTGTTGGAGTGTAAATTTACTGCTGTCGTTTTTGCCCTTCGGTAAAAATGAGCGGACCAAAGAATAGAGAAGTGGACACTGAGTGCCGAGTGTTTAAAAGTGTGTGGAGTGGACAACAAAATATATTTTTTCACTGAGGTCCGATCAATGACTGTATGTCTGATATGCCAAGAAACGGTGGCAGTTTTCAAAGAGAACAATATCAGCTGTCACTTTGCTACAAAGCATGAAAACTACACTAGCAAGCAGTCAACAGAAGGACGAGCGGCTACTGCTTACGGGTGGCTGTCAGAGACCAAGAGTCACTTTTTTTCCTGTGTTACAGTAAAGAGCCACATCATACACATGGGCATGCTTGAACATCACCCATCCCTTCCTCCCTCTCTCTCTCTCTCTCTCTCTCTCTCTCTCTCTCTCTCTCACACTCACACACACACACACACACACACACACCTCTGCTCAGCCAGATCTATTGTAAATGTCACACACAAACATAAGTGTCATTTTCAACAACGAACATTGTGTGCACTGTCGCATACATACTTGACACAAATTGTTTACTGAAAGGATGTGGTCTTTACTGGGAAGCTTGGCTGTATTTTCATCTCACGCACATGCGCGTTTGACAAAAATACCAGGGTGAACTCAAGCTAATCGAACAGCACAATTACAGTAAAAAAAAAAAAAAAAAACAAAAACAAACTTCGATATAAACGTATAAACGTAAGGATCCAGAACACCCCTAAAGCACAGCAGGGTTGGCAAGTGTGTGTTCCGAACTGCACCCAGGCATGAAATGCTTCAGGACTTTGGCACGGTTGGAGGAGGTGGGCCACTGAATGGCGAGGTTGCTCATGCATGCGCACACACACACTACGAACTCTGTTATGTAAGCAACTGTAGTTTTCTAGGTAAAAAGTGGATAAACTCCATTATCAACACTCGTTACAATGCCACTGACCTGCGCTCACCTTTAGGAAGAAGAGAACAGACAGTGTCAGTAGTTTTGAAGCTCCCTCAGTCGTGTGCGGTGCCTTTGCTGCACCTCGTATGTGGTTTATTCCAAAAAGTGTGAAGGAAGGCCGCGTCTCACCAACGAGACTCACAATAAGCACAATCACAATAGCACAGATAGGCCTACTTCATGCTGTTAGTCTCATGTTTTCCACTATGCCGGCTTTAAAAGTGTTAGCGGCTCGCTAAGCTTGTAAACAAACCGCACACCTCAAAGATATATCAGTGTGTCGCCCTCAGAGCTGGTGAGGTAACTGGGCCACGGCACACACCATTAGTGCAGGTGAGAGCGGACCGGCTGGGGACCTGGGCACAGCACGGTTCGAATGGCCCTAGTGTGAATACATGCTAAGAGCCGCCGGTTGGCCACTACTGTACTGGCATGTGATTTCTTGCCCAATGGCTCCATCTTGTGGCCTGAGTAAGTCACTAACTTGCAGTGTGACACTTGAAGCTCATTGTCAACATCCAGGGCCTTCAATGTTTCTGCTGAAATAACATTACGGTCAGCTCCTATGTCAATTCGAAACCTGGCTGGACACTTTATCAGATCCTGCCGATTTCTATATCTCTCCCAAGTTTTTCTTTCACGGGACACCTCTTTTGTGCTTTCATGTTTTTTGTAAGCTCTTGTGCTGATTTTCTGCACAACGACTTCCTCTTGTAGAACTTTCATCTGTGTTGAGGTCAATTCACTGGCACGACACACATCTATAGCTTTGTATAGTGTGATAGCTTCTCAGAGAAGCTTGGATAGCTTCTCTGAGTAGTCTTGCTCTTACTTGATCATCATGTACACCACATCATGTATTCTGTCACGTATTAGTGAGTCACACAAATCTCCAAATTCATATGATTGTGCTTTGTGTTTTTAATCTGTTACATAGGCATCTATTGTTTCCGATGGGTTTTGTGCACGTGTGAAAAACATGTGCCTTATGTATGGTAGATTTTTCCTTGGCTCACAATATTCTTGGAATTTTCGCTTCATTGGAGATATTTTGGCTTTATCCTTTGTTGTGATGTATGTGAGTGGATGTATGCGAGTGCTCTGATGAGACCATTTCTCACTGTGCATAGAGCAGGGGGGGTGGGGCAGATCTGGGAGACTTAGCAAATGCAAATTTGCATGCAGCCTTTTGTGCTGTGGAGGATACAAAATGCAGAGAAGGTTCACCACTCAACAGGCATTGGAAATGATCCTGAGCAACGCCAACCCTTGTGACTCAGATGGAGAAGACATAGTCCTTCAACCGGATTCGGACTCTGAGATGTCTTCAGGTTAGATTTCTCAAGCTACCTATTTTCATTTCCTGGCTATCTTTTTATTTAGAACCAAACAAAAAGTTAATCTTGTCGCCTTCAGAGCTTCCTCCGTTTTATTACTCTTGACATGCTTCGTAGCATGAGACCGATAAGTCTGCTGCAATCTCTGATGTGTGGGGATCATTTCTCATCAACTGAATTGCACCCTACAACCCTTGTCAACACATCACTATTGATGAACAGCTTTTCCTGTCAAAGACTCGTTGCTATTTCCTGCAATACATTGCAACAAAACAAAGTTTGGCATCAATTTTTGGTACATCTGTAATGTCCTCCCATATCTTGGCAAGGACGACAGTCGTCCCAGTGAGGAGAGACTGTCCGAGACTGTAGTGATGAGACTGATGGAACCATTCATGGACAAGGGCAGAACTGTAACCAATTTCTTTACATCACTGTCACTTGTTCAATGACTGCTTAGCCGGAAAACCACTATTGTTGGCACAGTCAACCAGAGTCGCTGGGAAATTCCTCAATCCGCTAGACAGATGGACTGCAATGAATTCACCACTCAGGTGTTTTCAACCGCTGGTGTCATGCTGACAATGTATGCACCCAAACAAAAGAAGGCTGTCTACATTCTCAGCAGCAAGCACAGCGTGGTTGAGACTGAGGATACCACCAAAAGGAAGACAAACACACAAAACCACAATGTGCGGTATGGATGTGATGGTCCAAATGGTGCGGGAGTACAGTAGGAACACAGAGATGGCCAGTTGCCTTGTTTTACAACATGGTTGACATGGCAGCACTGAATGCACATGTGCTGTATCAGGCATGCACTGGGGTGCAGGAGAGACGGGTGGACTTACTGGTTGAGCTTGCAAAAGAGTTGGGTGACTTATGTGAGTGAGAAGAAGGCACGCAAGGAGAAACTGCTTGGGCAACAACCTTCCACACCCAGTCCTGGCGAAAGAGTGAAGTGTCAGGTCAACCTTCAATGCATGAACAATTGTGCAACTGTGAGATGTGTTGACTGCTACAAATACACGTGTGCCAAATGTACCAGGGACATACCCTCTTGATCCTGCACTGCAGCCTATTGTAAATATGTGTGGAATTGTTTTATTCTTTGTACTTTTTGTATCATTTTTATGACAAAAATAAAAAGCATGGAACAAATAACAGTTGTTCTTTTGTATATTTCTCATGCTGAAATTTTAGTCCTCTTGACTTAGACACAAATGCTTTTGGTCATTATTCACAGCTGTACCTGGCTGTAAAATTTCTAATTCTCTATTTAAAATATAAAAAATAATTCATTGTTTGTGCTTTTCTGCTCAAATAAAACTAAGCTAAATACAATATATAGAATCTTTATATTGTAAAATACAATAAGCTGATTAGAACAAACTAGAAACTAAATGGCTAAACTCAATGGAAAACAACAGAGTTTAAGCATGCCCCCTCCTGTGGTGCGCCAATAATGGCCTTATTTACAGAACAAAAGTGCCTGTTTGCAGCTGATAATAGGGTGTTAGCTAAAATCCTTCAAGTCATTCGGCTCGTCTCTGGGTACCAAAGGTAGAAATGTTAAAGGACCCTTCTCTGGTACTTCTAGTGCTGAGCGAGATTTTGGTTGGTGCCCTCTGAATCATCAATCATCTGATTGTATCACTATTAAAGAAACAAATAAAAGTGAATGACTTAAATATTACCGTATAACAAGCAATAAATATAAAGGTGTTGCACAAAAATATTTTAAAACTGTTTTACATAAAGTAGTACAAATAAAAAACAACTACCACCAGTGCAAATCAGGGCAATTTGCCCACTGCAACATTGTTAATATTTCAAAAGTGCATCTGCAATGAACAGAGGATCATATGTGTGTTTTAATATATATTTATTTTAAAACTTGCTGAGATAAGCTAATAATAGCAACTACTAGAATTGGGCAGTATGATGATAGTATTGTAAAATTGTGACCAAATCTGTACTTTGAAAAATGGGGCATTTAAGACATTTTGCGCATTCATTAAAAAGATCTGTGGGCGGGTCAGCAGTTGGAGCTCACTGATTGGTTATGGAGTGGCGGTTTTCATTAAGATCATACATCATTGTGATTCAAGTGAGCTGGTTTCAAAGAAAAACACCACTGTTACAGATTGGCAACATTTTGGATTTGTTTCACATAAAAATGAGAGCCAGCAAACATATATCAGTTCTCCATCAAAGTATTGAAGCGGGTTCGGGAAACGAGGTAGAAACTGCTTAATCCAGAAATCCCGAGGAGGGAAAACTTTATTCTCCCCGCAACTCAAACAACAGCACTGTCTTCTCCCCCTCCCCTGGTGCACACAGGCGCCGCTCCCCCAGTGTCACTTAAAGGGCTAAAACTCCTTGAGTGGCCAAGTGCCTGTCTGTTAGGGAATTCGCTGCGAGGAGTAGTAGTCGCTACACACGCCCCCCCAGAATTCACAAAAACAGACATGTCCAACCAGCGTGGCAGTTGCACAGGCCGGTTAACCAGCAGGGCGGGTAGGACCAACGACTGGGGGCCGCCCGCGGCTCGCTGGACGTGCCGTCACCACAGCACCATCCGAGTCCAAGTGGGCCAGCTTCAGACGGTCCACCGAAACGCTCTCGGGGACGCCACCGATGTCCACCTTGAAGAACTTGTCCCCCGGCTTCAGCACTCGGAAAGAACCGTCGTAGACCGGACGGAGGGGACTGCGGTGCGCATCATGTGGTATGAACACAAACTTAGCAGCACGCAAAGAAGATGGACAACGGGACCGCTGTAGGCCATGCTGAGAGGTGGGCACGGGGACAAAAGCACCCGAGAACTCACAAAGGGCCTGCCGCTGGTGGCCGGAGGACCACGGAGCAGTAGGACAAGGGAGAAAATCTCCGGAGACCCGCAAGCCATAGACGAGTTCGGCCGAGGAAGCCTGGAGATCCTCTTTGGGGGATGACCTGAGGCCCAGCATACCCCGGGGGAGCCTATCAACCCAGTCGCCATCACCCAGGGGCTGTCCTGGAGCGCAGCTTTCATAGAGCAATGGAAACGCTCACAAAGCACATTGGCCTGGGGGTGGTAGGCCGTCGTGCGGTGCAGGTGTACTCCGAGGCCCGCAGCCACGCCGTTCCAGAGGGCAGAAGTGAACTGAGGCCCGCGGTCTGAGGACATATCCGATGGGACGCCAAACCGTGCGACCCACATGCCAATACACGCCCGGGCCACTTCCGAGGCCGTAGTGGAGGACAACGGTATGGCTTCCGGCCACCTCGTGGTCCTGTCGACGACGATGCAGAGGTGAGAGAAACCACGGGATGTGGCCCCACTAAATCCACATGCACGTGGTCGAAATGCTGCTCTGGCACAGGAAATGAATCCAGCGGGGCCTTAACGTATATGTGCACCTTGGCGCGCTGGCAGGCTACACAAGCACTAACCCAATCGCGAGCATCCTTCCTGAGGCCATGCCAGAAAAACTTGTCCGCCACTAGCTTCTGCGACGCCCTCCTGCCAGGGTGTGAGAGACCGTGTATGGAATCAAAAACCAGCTTGCCCCAGCGGGCGGGGACGATAGGCCTTGGCTGGCCCATGGACACGTCACAGAGGAGCGTCACACCTGCATCACTGAAAGGAATGTCCGCCAACTGCAGGCCGGTGATTGCCGTCCTGTAGGCCTGGACCTCCGGATCCGACGCCTGGTCTGCTGCCATACGGGAGTAGTCGATGCCGAGGTTTACGGCGCCGACGACCCCACGAGAGAGGCAGTCGGCCACCGAGTTGTCTTTCCCCACAACGTGCTGGATGTTCGTGGTGAACTCTGAGATGAAGGCCAGTTGACGCTGCTGACGAGCAGACCACGGTTCAGAAACCATCGCAAATGCCAATGGCTTGTGGTCCACGAACGCAGTAAACTGGCGGCCTTCCAGAAGAAAACGAAAATGCCGCACAGCCAGGTACAAGGCGATTAGCTCACAGTCAAACATGCTGTACTTGCACTCGGTGGGGCGGAGCTGGCGACTGAAGAATGCCAAGGGCTGCCAAGCCCCATTGACCCACTGCTCATGCACTGCGCCCATGGCGTAATCCGACGCGTCTGTGGTGATGGCAATGGGCGCATCAGGAGAGGGGTGCGCCAACAAAGTGGCATCCTCCAACAAAGTGGCATCCTCCAACAAAGTGGCATCCGCCAACGTGCACTTAGCTGCGTCAAAAGCCAGGAGCCGCTCACTAGTCCAATCCACCATGTGCTTGGCAGCTTTGCCTTTGAGGGCCATGTAGAGAGGGTGCATGAGGCCGGCTGCTCGTGGGATGAAACGGTGATAGAAGTTCACCATACCCAGGAACTCCTGCAGGGCCTTAATTGTAAGCGGACGGCGAAACGCTGGATAGCTTCCACTTTGGTAGGGAGTGGAACAACACCGGCCCTGGAGATGGGGTGGCCGAGAAAATCAATAAGGCAAAGTCCGAACTGGTACTTCGACGGGTTGATAATCAGGCAGTGCTGGCTGAGACGCTCGAACAGGAGCCTGAGGTGCCGCAGGTGCTCCGACCTTGAGGCGCTGGCCACCAAAATGTCATCCAGGTAGACAAAAAGGAAAGGCAAATCCCGCAGGACACTGTCCATGAGATGCTTGAATGTCTGGGCAGCATTTTTGAGGCCAAAAGGCATGTGGAGGAACTCGAACAGGCCGAAAGGAGTGATCATTGCTGTCTTCGAAACGTCCGCGGGATGCACGGCGACTTGGTGGTAGCCACGGACTAAGTCCACCTTTGAAAATATGACTTTTCCGGCCAGACAGGTAGAAAAATCTTGCACATGAGGAACAGGATAGCAATCCGGAGTGGTGGCATCTTTGAGCCGGCGATAGTCACCGCAAGGGCGCCAGCCGCCGCCTGGTTTCTCGACAATGTGCATCAGCGAGGCCCAGGGGCTGTCAGACCTACGCACAAAACCCAGGCGCTCCATCGTTCCAAACTCAGCTCTCGCTATTGCGAGCTTGGCGGGGTCCAAACGTCTAGCATGAGCATGAACAGGTGGGCCCGAGGTTGCGATGTGATGCTCAACCCCATGCCTGCTGCTGTCCGAAGAAAAAGTGGGTTCCGTCAGACCAGGAAACTCCGCAAGGAGATGTGAGAAATCGCCTGAGACAGAGAATGCACCCGACAGGTTGGAGGAGCTTAACCGACTGAGCGAGCATTGGAGAGAGCTGAAAGTCTCTGGATTTACGAGGCGTCTGTTCCTAATATCAACCAGCAAGCTGTTGGCACACAGGAAATCGGCATCTAAGAGGGGAGTGGAAACCTTCACCAGCACAAAAGGCCATGTGAACCGCTGCCCACCGAAGCACAGTGGCACAGATCGTTGCCCGTACGTGGGAATAGAGCTACCGTTGGCGCCCCAAGGGCGGGGCCAGCGTGACCTGACTTCATGTCCATCTCGGAGGCGGGCAGAACGCTCAACTGAGTGCATGTGTCGCAGAGGAAACGACGATCCGAGACAGCGTCTGTCAGGAAAAGCAGGCTACAGGAACGGCTGAAGCCTGTAACCGCTAGCAGGCATCGGCCCTCACTTTTCCCGGCTTCCTAAAACCGCATGGCGGGCGGCAGCTTCTGGCCTTGGCGCGCATCTCGCCTCCGAAACGCGCATGGTAAAAACATAGAGCTGGGGAGGGCGGAGGCATGGATGCAGACGGCAGAGCCAGAGGTGAGCGGAGGTGTACAGACATACGTGGCTGCAAAACACTGCTTGGCCAAGAAAATCTTGTCGGCCTCCCTAGCTAACGCACGATAATCCCTGAGGGTAGAACCCACCAAGGTTGCGCGAATGTCGCTGGGTAACTGCTGAAGGAAAATCTCCCTGAACAGAAAACACGCCGGGTGGTCGCCCAGTAGGGACAGCATGTAATCCTTCAGCTCTGAAGGTTTGGAATCACCCAAACCAGACAGCGAAAGAAGCCTGCGGGCATGCTCCGACTCCGACAGCTCGAAAATTTGTAGGAGGAGAGACTTAAGGGCTTCATACTTATCGTCCTCCGGAGGGTCTTGAAGAAAACTCACCACTCTGGAGGCGGTGCCGTTGTTCAGGGCCGTGACGACATAATAATACATAGTGTCGTCCTCCGTGATTTTCCGGATGGCGAACTGAGCCTCGGCTTGAGCAAACCAAACGGCGGCATGCTGCTCCCAAAACTCCGGTAATTTATGCGCTACTGCGTTCGCCAACATGACGCAAATACTTCGGAATCGTCCGAATCACGTCGGGGTCACCACTGAAGCAGGTTCGGGAAACGAGGCAGAAACTGCTTAACACTAGAACTACCAAACCCTCGTCTTTAGACAGACTCCCTACTAGACTCCCAACTTATGTCAAATGATATAAGTCTCTTGCTCTCTTGGTAGGTGTGATAAGCCCTTCTTACCTCCAGTGTTATGTAAATGAGGCATGTGTCAGCTGTGGGTGGTTGCTATTGACACACCTTTCAAAACACACCTTTGGCTGCCTCATGAGACTGCAAGCTCTCTTGCATCTCTTGCAAGAAGTCTGCTCATCTCAGGATATGTTTGAGATTTGATTTGAGAAAGGTTGAAATAATGTGAAATTGATGCAAACATAATATATATATAATATATATATATAATTATAGTGGCATATTGAATATTCAAAATAGCTCTGATTTTTGTTTTTTTTTTTTTACCTTATTTGAAATAGTTTTTGTCTTTTGAAAAACTGCCACTAGGTAAAGATATGTTTACATAAATTTATACAAAAAAACCCTCAGCTACTTGAAATAGAATAATAATCTTCACCCCCCCCCCCCCCCACCCCATCTTTGGAGGTCAAATTTATTTTTATGTAAGGATCAGAAAACAACAATTCTGTACCACCAGCCTCACCACAGAGAGAGTAGCCTGTTCAGCCATACCAGTCTTATGAAAATGAGGCCATTACATTGATCCTAAATGTAGGAGTACTGTGTGTGTTTGTATGGGGGAGGGGTGGAGGTGGGAATATGCAGGTCCAGAAGAAATTGTCCTCTAGAACAAGGTGAAGGTGAATTGGTGAAGCCACCCCCCACACAAAAAAAAGTGAACATTGCCAGAAATTTATATTCAAGATAGCTTTATTTGTATATAGGTGTATATATAGGTGTATATATAAATACACCTATAAATATTCTGCACACACCTGGCACTGCCACATCATCTCTTTTCTGCACTTTCCACATGTGAACCTATCACAAGACACACAACGATTAGTGGCACGGTTACTCTTGCAGCCACGCCTGACCTGGCACAATGCCCTTTTCCCTGTGTCAGGTGTGGGTGGTTGCTGCTGCTGAGCCTTTTCCTTGGCCACCTCCTTGGCTGCCACATGAGCCTGTGCAAGCTCTTCTGTAAGGTTCACCAAAAACTCCGACCGTCTCTCCTTTACCCCAGTGCATGCTTGAAAAAGCACATAGGCATTCAGTGCTGCAATGTCAATCATATTATAAAACACAGCAACTGGCCAACGCCGTGTTCCTAAACGTACACTGTACTTTCGCACAATCTCGTCCATTATATCCACACCACATTTTAGGGTGTTGTAGTCAGTGATTGTGTTGGGCTTTTTTTTCTGTGTGTCCCCAGTCTCCACCGTACTGTGCATGGTACTGAGGATGCATACAGTCTTTCTTCGTTTGGGTGCGTAAATGGTCAGTGTGGCACCAGAGGTTGAAAACACCTGTGTGCTGAATTCCTCACGGTCCAAAGTCTTTTTGGCGGAGTCTAGAAGCTCACGACGAATTCTGTTTACTGTGCCAAGGAGGGTGGTCTTCCGGCCGAGCAATCGCTTTGCTAGTGACAGTGAGGTGAAAAAATTGTCTGTGGTAACAGCTCTACCTTTGTCCATAAATGGTTCCATGAGATTCATCACCACATTTTCTGACAGTCTTTCCCCTGTGGGACGACTGGAGTCTTTTCCAAGGTATGGGATGATGTTGGATACGTACTTGGTTTTCAGGTCACATGCCACCCAGAACTTTATCCCAAACTTGTCAGGTTTTGTGGCTATGTACTGAAAAAAACAGCAACGGGTCTTGGATGGAAAAAGTTGTTCATCTATGGTGATATGCCTTCCTGGGTGGTACGAAGTGATGCAGTTGCCAACGAAAGATTTCCAAACATTAGAAATTGCAGCAAACCGGTCCATTACCAGAAACTGTCTTCATAGAAGTGGCTGCATGTTCATAAGACAGAGTAATTTTTGTCTTATCTAAATTTATTATAAAAAGGGAAGGACAGAAAAAAACACAGCTCAAGTGACCACTGCAATGGTTCACCAACTGCTGCTACATTGTTCACACTATTTTTATTTTTACACTAATTTTGTCTTATCTTTGCTTCCTTTTAATTTTTCTATTTATTTTCTGTAAAGCACTTTGAGTTGCATGTATGAATGAAAGGTGAATGAAATTTATTATAAAAAGGGAAGGACAGAAAAAAACACAGCTCAAGTGACCACTGCAATGGTTCACCAACTGCTGCTACATTGTACACACTACTTTTATTTTTACACTAATTTTGTCTTATCTTTGCTTCCTTTTAATGTTTCTATTTATTTTCTGTAAAGCACTTTGAGTTGCATGTATGAATGAAAGGTGAATGAAATTTATTATAAAAAGGGAAGGGCAGAAAAAACACAGCTCAAGTGACCACTGCAATGGTTCACCAACTGCTGCTACACTCTTCACACTATCATCAACCCCCCCCCCCCCCCCGCCACCCCCCCCCCCCCCCCCCCCCCCCCCCCCCCCCCCCCCCCCCCCCCCCTCCTGATGGCTGCATGTACATAACAAAGGATGGCCTAATGGGATGCAGGGGAGCCCAGCTCTTTTGACGAGCTCTTGGGAGCTCGTAGGGGGATATGAAAATGGTTGTAGTCCTAGTGTTAATCCAGAAATCCCGAGGAGGGAAAACTTTATTTTCCCCGCAACTCAAACAACAGCACGCGAGCATAAACTCTACTGGGCCGTACATCACCAGGACCAACACTGTTATCTACATGTTTAAACTGGTGCAGTTGTACATTAACAGGGTTCATACACTTTTTTGACAATTAATTTCCATGACTTTTTCATGACTTTGAGGCAAATTTTAATGACTATACATTCTCTAAACATATGTGTAGACATGAAAAATAAGATAAAATCCAGGCCAAAATTCCACAGTATATCATAAATTAATGACAAGCCACGTGGTTTAATTGAAAAAATAAACATTTACCGTATTTTCAATATCAATATAAGCCGCACCTACAACATTTTCCATTTCCATTTTTTAATGGAAATTGTTGTATAAGCCGGCGAGTTGCCGCTTAACAACGGGTCTGGTTAACGACGACCGGAGTTACGACCGAGTGTTGTGTACGATAAGCTGAAGCAGCGCAGCCTCCACCGCAGCCCATCTCAGCAACGCGGTCACTCTTTCTCTCGCTGTACGCACGAGAACATTGTTGGTTTTTTTCTATACTGTATTTACAATTAAAGCGTATCTAAATCTAGGGTCGATGTCTTAACGAAGAAAACTGCATTACGACAAATTTTTCAGTCTCTAACCCCATCGTTAACCAATTGGTTAACCACACAGTGCACATTTTTCACGCCCCGTGTCCTTGTCTTTCACAAGCCACAGCTTGTATTTGTCCAACTGAAGCCAGCCATTGTTGAATCGGCATTTACCAGCATTACGCTGATTTACATGTCATCAAAGTACAATCTACAGCTCCGCTTGGAGTCCTATGCTAACGCAGTGAACTAACGTGTGAAGTTACGTTAGTGGTCCGCACAATGAAAAAAAAAGGCTATTATATATATATATATTTATTTTTTCTTCCAGTTATCAGAACAACATACATTTATTGTGTCAAGCAAATTTCCATGACTTTTCCAAAACATTTGAGTATTTTTATTTTTCCAAAACTTATCCAGGCCTGGAAATTGCTATTTTCAAATTCCATAACTTTTACAGGTTTTTCATGACCGCACACTGTATTTGTACACATTCCAGTTCAGAAAATTGGATGTTAAGAAATGCTTTTGTGAGTTACACATGTGAACTTTCTCTCTGACCCCACAAACATATACAACACACACCACATATACACAAACACATACAACACACACCACATATACACAAATACAACTTGTACAGGACACGTACCTGATGTGTACACCATAAATAAAGAGAACAGCAGAAATGACACACAGACCAGCTTCATCCCTTAAAATACTTAAAACCCAAGTACTGTATTCCTTCAATACTTAAAACCCAAGTACTGTAATCCTTCAATGCTTATAACAACAGACAGCAGAACAGAACAGCACTCAATGCAGCCAAGAACAGACTCACACAACTATCAGGAAAACAAACTGCAAGAAATATTCAATGCCATTTCACACACAACATGTGGCAGGACATTCAAACCACCTCCATATACTGGAGGAATGATCCTCTCATCTGTGCTAAAGATGCTGAAATCCCAATGGCTCCAAACATCTTCAGTGTGTGTTTTGAAGTATTCGAGCTGTGTGAGCAGGTGCTGACTGTGACTGCAGTTTATGGAGGACCCAGCTGGGGGTGAACCTCCACTAATCTGCTGACAGCACTCTCAATCACAGGCTGAAGGACAAAAGCCACGAGCTAGCTGATGTCTTCATGCACATTTAACATCTTTCTGCCACAGGTTGCTGTCCCAACACATTTCATTGTTCACATAGAGGGAAAACACTGGTGGTCTTTAAGTTTAATGATGAATTAAATTACTGTAGGTAATGTAAATAACAATATTGACAATAGTTAAACATTGTCTGTGTAATATACATTACACCATACATAGATTTAAAATACATACACACAAAATGGAAGGAAGTTGTCCTATTAATCCTGACCTAACCATGAACCTCAAAGAAAGCGACATCTACTGGCAGATATGCAAACTGAACAACAGTCTGTTTCATACTTAAAGTCAAATCCACAGTCATGTACAGCAATGATAATATCCCCCATAAAGCTGAGAGCAGTGTTACCTTTTCCTGAGATCATTTTGAGAGTCTCCAGGTATAAAAGTTCATCATCCAGGATTACAGCAGCATTTCTTCACACCAACACACACTCACATCATCTCCATGTCAGTACTGCAGCTTCACACCAGCACACACTCACATCATCTCCATGTCAGTACTGCAGCTTCACACCAACACACACTCACATTATCTCCATGTCAGTACTGCAGCTTCACACAGTCTAATATCTGTTATACTATTATACACACCTGCACACACACCTGCACACACACCTGTACACACGCACTCTCTGCTCTGCTGGAGTACAGACTGAAATAGTTCTTCTGTACTTTCATTTTCTTTGGAAAGAGACAAACCAGTCAGAGCACATTTCAATCACATATCAGATCAAGTATATCTGAAGTCAAATCAAATCTGCAAGTGTGTTCATGTGTGCACATACAGGAAAGATGACAAAGTTCACTCCACTTCAAGATCAGTAATGAAAGTTTGAAATCTGGAACTTGTATGTGTTTCATCAGATAAAAGCTGGTTCCTGTTTCCACAGAACAACAAACCACATCCCACATGAAGGAGTGACTGAGGTGATTAACACTGAGAGAGAGAGAGAGAGAGAGACAGAAGAAGGTTTTCCATCCACCGAGTTTTTGCGCATTTTGAAAATGCGCATGAAAAAAGCTGGATGGAAAAAGTCCAAAATTCGAAAAAAGCCCCAAATATCGCAAAAAGATTTTTACGCTAGGAGGAGGTGGAAAAGTTAGACTATCGCATCGCCAAAATTCGGAAAAACTGGATGGAAAAGGGTTTTTCGCATAAACGATGACGTATCATGCCTCAAGTCATGTGGTTCTGTACATGATCGCGATGTAAAGATGGCAAATGCATACAAAAACAGTTCTGGAGAGAGCAAAAATTTTATTTAACTTCTCCATGTATAGAAAAGAAAAAGAAAAAAATGTTTCAAAACCTCAACGTGCAAAAATGCGTAACTGCCAGATGGACGTAAAACCACTATTGTTTGGCGTCCTCTCACGTGATCTAAAGTTTATTCGCATAACTGTAATGAATGGAAACAAGGCTTAATTCGCATTTTTTTCTGCCGAAACTTGGAAATTGCGCATTATTTTTTCGAAAGGTTTGGATGGAAACCCGGCTAGAGAGAGAGAGAGAGAGAGAGAGAGAGGGAGGGAGGAAGAGAGACAGACAGAGAGGGAAGGAAAGGGGGTAGGGGAGAGATGGGAGGTGGTGACTGAAGTAGAGACAGAGATGAACTGTAGTGTGTGTGTGTGTGTGTGTGTGTGTGTGTGGGTGTGTGTGTGTGATTTTGGCAGTGAAGTTTCCACATTCTTTGTCTCCAGTCCATCATCAGATTGAAAGTTTGGTTTCAGTCACATTGACTTTTTACCCACAACCAGTTTAGCTGCTTTGGTCTCCAGGAAGTACAAACACATTCTAGTGAATCAGGACAGATGAGGACACGCAGAAGCAGGAAGTGTGTGAGCTGCATTAAGATGTGTAGCTTTGTCCCACTGGTCTTGACTGGTAGAAGGTCTCATGATGGAAAGTTCTACTGGTCTACAGTGTCCCCCTCACTAATCCCCTGAGTAGCTCTTACACACACACACTGACAGCCCACACACTCTTTTCTCACAAATATCTTTATTGATTTATTTTATAAATATATATAAACAAACAACAACAAATCCTCCCCCCACCCTAAAACCCAATAATCACTCTATTGATACATATTCATGTTTAAATGTTACAGCTTTTTACAAGTTGTAAGAAGGGCAACCACATGTCTTCAAAGTCCTTGAGCTTCCCTTTTGATATATAGGTCAGTTTCTCCATTGCCAAGTTTATGGACATTTGTTTAATCCACTGGTTTATCTTGGGTCTCTCAGTGTCCTTCCAGTTCAGTGCGATCACGTGCTTAGCCTGCAACAGGCAAAAATTGACCAGTTTCCTCCGTTTTGTAATCCCTCTCGAGTCATTAGGAAAGATATACAGCAAACAAAGTTTACCATCCATTGGCATATCACATTCAATCAGACAAGAAATATATGTAATAACCTCTTTCCAGTAAATCTGGATTTCTCTACATTTCCACACACAATGGAGTAGAGTACCTCTATCAGCACCACACTTTACACAATCGTCAGGAAAATTTAAATTGAAATGGTGAAGTTTTACAGGGGTAATATAGGTTCTAAATAACCATTTGTATTGTAATAATCTGAACCTGGTATTAATAGTCTGTGTTTGTGCCAACAAGCATGAGCTGTTCCACTCGTCGACAGAGATTTCTGTTTGCAGATCATTCCTCCATGATTGGAGATATGAGAGACTATTTTCTTTTGAAGCAAGAAGTAAAATGTTATAGAATTTAGAAAGAAAGCCTCTCTTCCCATGACCTTATATGGCTATGTTCTCTATAGTGGAAAGTGAGAGTTCAGCTGTGGATTTTAATAGGGTGGTGATAAAACTTCTAATTTGTAAGTACTTAAAAAAGTGTTTTTTGGGTAAGCCATATTTACTAACCAGTTGTTCAAAGGACATCAACACTCCATCATTGTATAAGTCCCCAATTTTCTTCAAGCCTTTATTAAACCAAATCTTAAACCCCATGTCTGCTCTTCCCGGTTTAAATCTATTATTTCCCCAAATAGGTGTTAGACACGAGATTGTAGATGCTTCACTCAGTGCTATATGTGATTGATGCCAAACTAATAGAGTATTTTTGAGAAAAGGGTTTTTTGTGTCTTTTAATAGTTGTTTAGTTTCATCTGAATAAAGATAAGATGTTACGGGTAGCTTTGTTCTGTTTTCAATGTATATCCAGGCAGGTGTATCAATTGTGGAAAAGTAACACGTGGCAGCCCAGAGTTGAGCTGCCCAGTAGTATAGCTTGAGATTAGGCAATCTAAGCCCTCCTCTGTCATAGGGCAGGTAGAGAGACGCAGTGTGAGATGCAAGTGACGCAACCTGGGGCGCTTATTATTCCATATAAATTTGGTAAAAATTTTGTTTAGGGAAGAAAAGAAGGAGGCTGGCATGTTTAATGGGATGGACTGGAAAAGATATAAGAATTTTGGAAGAATGGACATTTTAATAATATTAATGCGACCTATCATTGAAATTGGGATTTTCTAGGGATTCCACCACCCCATCTATTAGAGGATCATAGTTAAAGGAAACTATCTTCTTTGCGTCTGGATTATTTTTATTCCTAAATAAGTAAAGCCTTCATAGGTACATGTAAATTTTGTCTGTATTGTAGGGTTATTTTTATTCAGTAATAACATGGAGCTTTTCTTTTGGTTAAAAAAAACTTTGTACCCTGAAAATGTACCAAATGTCTTCAGAATTTGATCCACTTTATGGATAGACCTCTTTAAATTAGTTAAAAACAATACAACATCATCTGCAAATAAAGACAGGCGGTGTTCTACCCCTCCAGCGTATATACCTGTAATTTCAGGGGATTTACGTATTGCCATTGCAAGTGGCTCAATTGCGAACAGAAAAAGAATGGGGGATAATGAGCACCCTTGCCTAGTGGATCTATAGAGATTTATAGGTTTCGATAGCTGGCTGTTTGTTACAACTCTGGCTATAGGTTCTGTATATAGTAATTGAATCCATTTCAAATATTTTTCACCCAGGCCAAATCTTTTAAGAATCTCAAAAAGATAACCCCATTCTATTCTATCAACCGCCTTTTCAGTATCCAATGACAAAATCGCATGATCCATAGCAGATTGTTTTTCATATAATATATTTAGTAATCGTCGAGTATTGTGAAAGGCTTGACGACCATGGACAAATCCATTTTGATCATTTAAAATTAGGTTGGGCACATGCAAATCAATCCTCCGTGCCAGAGCTTTGCAAAGGATTTTGGTGTCACATGACATCAAAGATATAGGTCGGTACGAGCTAGGGCTGTGACGATAACCGCATTACCGCGGTTATGTAGTGCCTACCGCGGTGTTGAGCTCATTACCGCGGTTTATCTATTTATTTATCTATAAAAGGAATCGTTTCCATTGCGAAAAAAATGGAAAAAACACTTTCATTGCGATCGCTGTGTACACGAGAGGAACAGTCCATTAAATAAATGGGGGTTGGGGGATGGGGGGGTGTGTGCTGGATTTTTGTGCGCGATTACCGTATTTTCCGGAGTATAATCCACTACTTTTTCCCCCACGATTTGAACCATGCGGTTTATTAATGGGCTGCAGCTTTTCTGTATATGTTTCTTCACCCGTCAGGGGTGGAGCAGAACGTTAATCGGGTGGTAGGACAACGTTGTAAATCGAAGAAAGTGCTCATTTTCATTTAGCACATGCGAGCAGCAGGCACGACGGAGAATTTTTTTCAAACCATCATGTGTTGTGCCGAATTCAGACTCCCCTCGTTTGCACACGCATAAAGACGCTACAGATGATATTTGGGAGTTACAGTGATTATAACTTAGTTCATTGAGCACTCTAGTTTTGTCCTAACTAGATATTTAGACATAATACTGCTGTAATACTGCGAAGTCATGTGGTCAGAGGTGAACTTCGGTATAGCCAATGTGTGTTTTATTTAAAATAATTAACACCCTTGAGCCAGTGTGGCTTTGGACATAGATAATGCCATTTGCTGTGATTGATAATTAAAGTCTAGCTCTTATTTATGCATAGAAACATAAATCGACAATATTATCTGTATCGTATTTATGCGTGGATTAACGTGGCAAGTCGGAATTCGACACAACACTGTCGCACATGAAATGCTACAGGCACCGTTCCGAAACTGATCAGTTCAGTTAAATGTTTTAGTTGTTTTTCAGTTCAGTAGATGTATGTGGCTTTTAGCCCGGTGCGGACACTGAACTCGCGACGTATTTGCAGGAGGAAGCCCTCGATTCGCATTCGGACCCACTTGCCCGTTGGCGGAAAAATCTAAATGGATTCCCTCTTCTGTCAAACATTGCCAGAAAATATATGACCGTTTGCACAATGAGCACTCCATCGGGGCTGTATTCAGCACGGCAGGCAACATTGCCACCTCGTTTAGATCGTCCTTTAAACAGGACAAAATGAACATGTTGGTTTGTCTTGCAAGGAACATGAAGACGGAAAAATAAGGTATTTATAATTAACGTTATTCACGTCATTATTAACAATATTATGGCCATAATTTTGCGTAAAGTATTTAAGACGAATTAAGTTTTTGTTCATTTAAAAGGGCATGTTTTAATTTATAAACTATAATTGACTCATTTTATTTAATTTCTCGGGGGGGCGGTTAACCGCGTTACAGCGGTTATACGTGCTCTTTCACCGCGGTAAGAAAAAATCCATACCGTCACAGCTCTAGTACGAGCCCATTTCTGTTGGAGCCTTACCCGGTTTTAATAGGAGAGAAATTGCTGCCATTCTTAAAGATGGTGGTAAAATGCCCCTCTCATATGACTCATTATACATTTCTAACAGATGGGGTAGCAACTTATTGGAAAATTTCTTATACAGTTCGATTGGTAAGCCATCAAGGCCGGGGGCTTTACCAGGATTCATGAGGTCGAGTGCTTCTCTGAGTTCTTCAATGGTCAGTTTTTGTCCAGATTAGCCCTAGTTTCCTCTGACATAGTTTGGAACTGGAGTTGGTCTAGAAACTGATCCTGCTCATTTGTGTTGTCTGGTTACTGGGATTTATACAAATTTCCATAATATTCTGCAAAAGCATTGTTTATATCTTTTGGATCCATTAAATTAACTCCATTGTATAATTGAATTAATGGCTCTGTTTGTCTGTTTTTTTTTTTTTATCTCAAAGCCAGAAGTTTTCCAGCCTTCTCACCTTGATCGTAGTATGACTGTTTTAGCCACAGTAGGCTTGTAGCTATTTTGTTAGTAGTGAGTTCGTTATATTCCGATTTTAATAACAGAAGCCTGTTGTGTTTTTCAGCGTCATCACTATAATACAGTTGGTCTTGCAGCTCTTTGGTTTGCTTTTCAATATCTTTCAATTTGTTTAGATGTAATTTAGATTCGTGTCTAGTGTAACTCATTATTTCCCCCCTATATAGGCCTTAAACGCTTCCCGTTTTATTGATGCACTTGTCTGATTTGTATTAAAGGTAAAGTAATCTGATATTTTTTCATCAAGAAGTACTTCAAACTTAGTTTGAGTTCAGCCATTTTGCCTGGAATCTAAATGGAGGTGGAGATTAATAAAAATTGGGAAATTTAATTGATAATTGGGGCATGGTCAGATAGTAGTATAACCACATACCCACACTTCTGGACCCTAGATATCAGACCAGATGAGATCAGAAAGTAATTTATTCGTTAATATGTTTTATATGTACTAGAATAGCATGAAAATTCAGTCTTAGTAGGATAAAATTGTCTCCAAATCTCCACTAAATTTAGATCTTTCATAAACTTTACAATGGCTTTCCTGGCTTGTTGGTGAGAATTATCCGAGCTATTTGAACGATCTATTGTTGGATTAATTACACAAATAAAATCTCCAATTATAAACTGACCATTATACACTGACATTGTTAAAAAGAGATGTTTGTAAAAGGCAGGGTCATCCCCGTTGAGAGCATATATACATACCAGATTGACCAATGTAGAGATTACAGTACCATTAAGTATAATAAATCTTCCAGATGGATCTGAATATTTACTTATCAATTCAAAGGGAATTGATTTATGTATTAATATTATGACCCCCCCTGGCATGAGAAGTAAAGCTGTATACACACACACTCATACATACACACATACTCATACACACACTCATACACACACAAACACCTCCAGTAGTGTGTGCGATTTACACATGCTAGAAACAAAAGAGCAAAGCCCCCTCTCATGTGACCCCCTCTCACACGATCCCCCACCCTTCACGTGACCTCTCTCACATGACCCCTCTCATCGTCTCCTCCTGTGGTTCCCTCATCAGGGCCTATACGACAACTTCCTCGCCATGAAGCTGAAGGACCCCGGGCTGTCTGGCGTGTGTGCCGGCCTGGACTGGCTCTGCTTCTCCGACCACGTGAACGAGTGCATGCTGCACGGCCAGAACTACTCGCTCATGCGCTACCTCCAGTGATGGCTTAGTTACCTTGAAAAAGTAATCCGATTACTGATTACTGATTACTCCTTTTAAAAGTAACTTAGTTACGTTACTGATTACTTGATTTTAAAAGTAATTACGATAGATTACAAGTTACTTTAGTAGTTACATTCAGCAGCAAAATAAATTTTTCCAATACTCACTTTATTGGAAGTGCATTTTTAATGGTAACAATGTATTGAAGCAGGTTCGGTAACCGAGGCAGAAACTGCTTAATCCAAAAATCCCGAGGAGGGAAACTTTATTGATAACGCAACCCTGGTGCGCGCAGGCCCCGCCCCCCAGTGTCACTTAAAGGGCTAAGACTCCTTGAGTGGGCAAGTGTCCGTTAGGGAATTCACCGCGTCAAGGCTGGATTATTTATTATGGATTATATATACTTATATATCGTATACTTTGACCGTAGCGCGCGACTCCGCACACATTGTGCGAACCTGCGTGAGCGGCGGAGGCATTTATACTTGGCGATTGATCGCGATATAATACTTCATTTGTGTCAATTTACACCTCCCCTCTGCTAACAATTAACACTCGCCACACAACCACCCCCCCCTTAACAATTTGGTCTCGCTTCCTTCCCCCAGCCCCCCCCCAATTTTAATGGTTGATAGTGGCACACTCATTGACTAGACATGTTAAAGTTGGCACTCCATGTCTCAAAGGTTGCCGACCCCTGCTCTATACTAATCCATCACCAACTCCCCACCTGTATCTGTTCTTTCACCCTTGTTCTTGAGGCAGAGCAATCAAGTTACGTTACTGTACGTGCAAACTATATGTGCTCAACAATTGTGTCATGGCTCAGTAATTGAAGGCTCTTATTTACAGTATTGTGCAGAAGGTTTAGGCAGGTGTGGAATAAATAATGCAAGGTAAGAATACTTTGTTAAGGTAAGATTGAAGTGTTACATTTGTCAACAAAATGCAAAGTGAATTAATAAAAGATCTAAATCAAATCTAGATTTTGTGAACACCCTTTGGCTTCAAAACAGCTTGGATCCACTTAATCTCAGTAATCTCTTACTGTTTCAGCACGTCACCGCGTTACACTATTAACACTTCCGTTAATACTTCTATGAACACCTCTATGAACACTTTGATTAACACTTCTATTAACACCTCTATTAACATTTGCACAGTACTGTATATATGCAAACACACATACACTACACTACTTTAAATATATATTTATTTTAAATGCCCCTTTATTTTTAATACTGTGAAATCAACTTTGGTAACTTTCTCAATTTGAAATGTTTTAATACGTTCTTTTAAGCAATGGTGTGTTTTGCACTCACTCTGGGACGGATACGGAGCATTTTTCTCTTGCAATCTGCAGCTGCATTTTGCGACTGTCCACCTCTTTCCTCAGCTGAGACTCGTCCAACTCATCCATCTACAGATAGTCACCTAACACAGAGTATCACTACTGCAGTGTGATCATCTTAAAGCAACACACACATACGCTATATTGCCAAAAGTATTCGCTCACCCATACAAATGATCAGAATCAGATGTTCCAGTCAGTTCTATGTTCATAGGTGTATTAAATTAAGCACCAATACATGCAGACTGTTTTTACAAACGTTTGTGAAAGAATGGGTCGCTCTCCACTCCGTGAATTCCAACATGGAACTGTGATCTATCCACCTGTGCAACAAATCCAGTCATGAAATTTCCTTGCTCCTAAATATTCCACAGTCAACCATCAGCTGTATTAGGGGAGACCAGGTATGGTTGTAACAAGGAGAGAGTTGTAACATCAATTTTACCGATCACGGATAAGATACGAGACATATATATCATTCCAGTGTTTACCCAATTCCTCCCTGATTCCACATGGTGAATGTCAAGGCTAGAAACAGGCACAGATGGATCTACACACAACATTCAATCTTAACACTCATTACAGACATTTAAATAATAACATTAACAAGGACAGTTGGATCTACACACCACAACATTCAATATTACACTCATTACAGACATTTAAATAATAACAATAACAAGGACAGTTGGATCTAAACACCACAACATTCAATATTACACTCATTACAGACATTAAAATAATAACAATAACAAGGACAGCTGGATCTAAACACCACAACATTCAATATTACACTCATTATAGACATTAAAATAATAACAATAACAAGGACAGTTGGATCTACACACCACAACATTCAATCTTACACTCATTACAGACATTTAAATAATAACAATAACAAGGACAGCTGGATCTAAACACCACAACATTCAATATTACACTCATTACAGACATTAAAATAATAACAATAACAAGGACAGTTGGATCTAAACACCACAACATTCAATCTTACACTCATTACAGACATTTAAATAATAACAATAACAAGGACAGCTAGATCTAAACACCACAACATTCAATATTACACTCATTACAGACATTAAAATAATAACAATAACAAGGACAGCTGGATCTAAACACCACAACATTCAATCTTACACTCATTACACACATTTAAATAATAATAATAATAACAAGGACAGCTAGATCTAAACACCACAACATTCAATCTTACACTCATTACAGACATTTAAATAATAACAATAACAAGGACAGCTAGATCTAAACACCACAACATTCAATATTACACTCATTACAGACATTTAAATAATAACAATAACAAGGACAGTTGGATCTAAACACCACAACATTCAATATTACACTCATTACAGACATTAAAATAATAACAATAACAAGGACAGCTGGATCTAAACACCACAACATTCAATATTACACTCATTATAGATAACAGAAGCTTTTCAGTCATGTGACACTGGGTGTAACACATCTATGTACGACCACTGCCTCTGGTCAATCCTACAGATTATACAGATTAGACTGAGAATAGATTTACTGTAATATGACAGACACACATCTTTGGATTATAAAGTCAAGGAAAAGACAAAACAACCAGTGCTGATGTGACACACGTACCCAAAGTGATCAGAGGGATCCAAGTTGAAGTGCAAAGGATCAAAGAATCGTTTGTCTGACTGCTGCACTTTGGCAGAAGTGTCCAATGTTTGTGTTTCTTTAGTGAAGTCTAGGAGCGCGTGTGCTCAGATCACCTGCACCTGCTGCTCCACTAGTGGGATGGCCAGTTTGTTTAATACTCAAATTAAAGGGTGAAGGCCTTTGTGCTTTTTGAAGGAAAAGGGGTGTTGCCCCAATTTCCAATGTAAAATACATGCAAACACGAGTTCTCTCCAGTCTAACCTGAAAGCACTGTTTAGGCCACAGTGACAATGCAGTTTACATTAGAATCACTGGTTCAAAAACAAGCACTCAAAGCAATAATCTGCTGGTTTAAATCCCTATTATGCAGAAGCGTCCCTCATAAATCGCATTATTAAACATATTAAACATTGATGGATCTCCAAACAAAAGCGATAAATTCAAAATTTCCTATCCCATCTACATGCCCACCGAGGTTCAGACGTCTACATGCAGCCGATCGCGAGATATCCGGCTTTGAAGTTGGTGATGAAAGCGCCTCACACACGGGGGTCTCCAAACATATCCGTTTAAAAAACATATTTATGATGAGATGACTTATTATGAACTTTTGTCACCTAAAAATTGTATACTAGTGAGGCTTTAATTGAAGACCTTAACATCGTATATCCGTTGTGGTTAAATACCTTAAATTGCTTGCTCACCTCACTGCAAAATTGTGCATAATCCACTTCCTGGATGAGACGCTCCGACAAATCTGCCCCTAAGCGTCACCGAAGCGTTTTGAAAGCTGATTTGACCTCTTATTACAAAGCTGCAGCGGTTCTGCTTTGATTTGAGTGGTTTTTATTGGTAGTGACTTTGAGTGACAGTTTTTAGCACCTCTCACCGGTGAGGTGTGAAGGGGAGGGGGGGTGGGTTCACCAATCAGCCCCCTGAGACAATCTGGCGCCTTAGAAGTGATTGAAAGCTGTTCTAACCAATAGTTTACTTCCAGCTGAAGATAACCAGCCCTCGTTTGCCATGATTGGTCAATTTTTTTATTGAGTCCTCGGAAAATTCCCGTTCATTCCTGTTCTAAGTCCGCTAGCCTACTAGCCCAAGCTAACCTAAGCTAATCTATGCTAATCTCCCCAGAACACACTGTTCGGAAACTGAAGCAGTCGTGGATCATTTTGTTCATTTTTATTTCGATTGTGGATACTTTTGAACATCACAGAAAATAAAAGGATTACTTTTGGTGGAATTTATTTCTATTTTTCGGATACGACGCCAACCCGGAAGTGGGAATGTACACCGGCTACGACGATTCTACGGACTCGTGAGTAAAAATTGATAATTTTACATACGCGATTTTGTACAAAATATATAATCTAATACTAAACATTAGATTATAAACAGTATTGGAGCTTTTGAGTGCTGGAGTACTCGGTATCGTGTCGGATGCTAGCGGAGTTGGCTACGTTAGCTTACCTTAGCCTGTTGGACTATATTGGACATAAATATCATAATGTACAGTTCATAATTGGACATGGAATTTATTCATTGTAATTTTCTGGTCTTTCTGTAATATGTGCAACGTTGTTGTTTGAAATAGCTCCTCGGTTTCAGCTTAGTTGGCTAAGTGCTCCATTTTTTCTATGTTGTCAGAAAAGACCCTAGTTATTATATTTTATAATTTATGCCTAGATTTGCATAACTATGTGAATATACATACTGGTCTAGTTCAAGTTCAAGCTCAAGTTTTTTTGGCCATGTTCTTCTGTAATAGAGGCTCTCAAAAAGAACCAAAATGATGGAAATATAAGCCTGGAGATGAATCAATATGTTCCCCCAACTGTCTACTTCATTTTGAGCCCTGAATGATCATTTTCCTATGTGTACAACTTGAGATAACTAGTGTTGAAGTGTACTAGTACAATTCGCTCAAAATGAATGAAATTTTTAACATTTCTGCTATATAAGGTTAAGAATATACCCGATATTTCCATGTGGAAATATGGTAGAATTCATGGTGGAGTTTATGATAAGCTGACCATGTCCTGCTGCAGCAAAGCATCTCCAAACCATGACACCTCCACCTACATCATGACACCTCCACCTCCATCATGACACCTCCACCTCCATCGTGACACCTCCACCTCCATCGTGACACCTCCACCTCCATCATGACACCTTCACCTCCATCATGACACCTCCACCTCCATCAAGACACCTTCACCTCCATCATGACACCTTCACCTCCATCATGACACCTCCACCTCCATCATGACACCTCCACCTCCATCGTGTCACCTTCACCTCCATACCTCCACCTCCATCATGACACCTCCACCTCAATCATGACACCTCCATCATGTCACCTCCACTTCCATCATGACACCTCCATCATGACACCTCCACCTCCATCATGACACCTCCACCTACATCGTGTCACCTTCACCTCCATACCTCCACCTACATCATGACACCTCCACCTACATCATGACACCTACATCATGACACCTCCACCTCCATCATGACACCTCCATCATGACACCTCCACCTCCATCATGACACCTCCACCTACATCATGACACCTCCACCTACATCATGACACCTCCACCTACATCGTGTCACCTTCACCTCCATCATGACACCTCCACCTCCATCATGACACCTCCACCTACATCATGACACCTCCACCTACATCATGACACCTCCACCTACATCGTGTCACCTTCACCTCCATCATGACACCTCCACCTCCATCGTGACACCTCCACCTCCATCGTGACACCTCCACCTCCATCGTGACACCTCCACCTCCATCATGACACCTCCACCTACATCGTGTCACCTTCACCTCCATACCTCCACCTCCATGCTTCACAGTTGGTATGAGGGTCTTTTGTAGGAATGCTGTATTTGGTTTACGTCAAACGTCTTCTGTTCTGGTGTCCAAATAATTAAATTTTAGACTCATTTGTCCAATGAACATTATTGCAGTTTCCAGATAGTGGAATGGCTGTTATCAAATTATCAAATTATGTTATAATAAATTATCATTTATTAACTGCAGTACTCTAGAATGCAGAGATTTCTCCCAGTGAATGTTCTACATTTGAACACATTGCAGTGTTTTTCAGGACTGTTAGGTCTGCTGTCATGCTGATTGTCTATAATCCCCCCAAACACAGTACAGCAATTCTTGAGGTTTGGACACAAATTTGGAATATGTTTTAATTGTAGGAGATAAAATTTCCAAAAATCAGTCCAGCTGCTGAACCCTTTTGACTCCCATGTACAACCAGTACTCTAAACTAGACCTGCTTCTCTCATTAGGGGACCAAATTTCATCAGATGTTGCAGTTGACTATTTCTGTGTCTTCTTTGAAATGTCAGTCTGTATCAAAGGTCTGCTGCAAACCTCTTAATTAGATGTTTGAAAATGAAAGTTGCACTGGTCTGCAGCATCATCACACGTCTAACTAGCATCGTGTGTCAGTTTGTGTTTTTACCTGTTTTAACTGTTAGTCTCACACTTCATTGAGATTTATTAAACTGTTCTGTTCCTGTTTGATTAAACCTCACTGAAGACAGAAACCTTAAACCCTCTGTGATCATATTTAATACACTGTATAATACTCAGTACTGTACTGTGATTATATTTAATACTCTATAATACACTGTATAATACTCAGTACTGCACTGGGTTATTCTGATGATCATACATGAAACATCTTTACTGTGTACAGCGTCTACATGTGTATCACTACAAATTAGACACACAGAATGAAAAACCTTTCAGAGTTCACACGACACAATCCAAAGATTTATTGTTCATAAAGATGATCAGATAAACACAAATAAATCATCACTCTTAAGAGAAGAGACTGAGGTAATCAGCTGATAGTAATCAGGATACACCATCTTAAACAGAAGATCAATACATCTCACAACCATAATTATCAAACCTAACACTCTAGGGGAGAGAGAGAAGTGAAAGAAACTAAGAAAAAAGTAAATGAAATCGAAAGAGTTTTTAAGTATTATAGACTGTATGAAAGACCAAAATATAATCAGACATGTTTGTGCATGTGTGTGTGTGTGTGTCTAAGAGAGAGAGAGAGGAAGAGAGAGGAAAAAGCACAAAAATACAGATGAGAGAGAGTTGTAATAGAACAATTAGTATATTGTAAATGCTTTAAAACTACCTGTGTATGTGTGTGAGATAGAGAGTGTATGTGTGTTTAGGAGAGAGGTGTGTGTGTGTGTGCGTGTGTGTAGGAGAGAGTGGGGTGTGTGTGTGTGTGTGTGTGTGTAGGGGGGAGAGTGTGTGTGTGATGGAGATGTTTGTGTAGAACAGAAAATATACCCTACATACACAAACACTCAGAGAAACAGAAGGGCCAGCCAGAAAAAACACTGTATGAGAAAGAAAGCGAAAAGTGTGCGTGTGTGTGTGTGTGTGTGTGTGTGTGTGTGTGTGTGTGTGTGTGTGTGTGTGTACTGTGTGTATGTGTAACGGTGTAGAATAAATAGTGAAATTTCTGCTAAGTCGGCACCACTAATCTGACGTCTGCACCGCAGCCCGCAAGAGATTATGGGATACTCACGGCAGAAAAGTTCATATATGTAATGCTGCACATAAACGCCATTGTCTGCAGTAAAAAATGATTGACAGCTAACTCTGGCTGGTAATTGGCTTAATAAAAATTGATTGACAATGAAAGTCTAGTATCTGATTGGCTGCAGTCGAAAATGATCGACACATGCTCCGCCCTTTACTCACGCCCACCGGGGCTCCGGCCTGCAGCATTACATCTATGGGAGAAGTTTGTGCACTGACACAAGTAGGTACTCCTCCCCGCTCATTTGAAGATAAACCAGTATTGTGATGATTTTATTTAAGATTAAGTAATTAATAATATTTTTAATATAAAAAATATTTAAACGAGGGAATGTTTCACCATTCGAGCGCACGTTTTCTGTAATCCGTGCTCACGATTTATTAATTCATTCACATGATTAACAATGCGTTCTCACATTTTCATTAATTCCTTTGCAAACACTACTGGCCTAAATGTGTGAATGAATTAATAATTTATGAGCACGAATTACAGAAAACATGCGCCTGAATGGTAAAACGTTCCCTCGTTTAAATATTTTTTTTTACCCATGTCCCCTCCAGGGCTCAGTACATTTAATGAATCTCGAAATGGTTAAATATATGAATGTACGGGGTTAGGATTAAACGGGCATTTATTTAAGATCGTATTTTAAGGTTTGTGATCAAAATACTTGATGCTAGTTTGTCTAACTTTAGCTTCATTTGTACGGACAGATCCTGCTGAGACGTGATTAAAATAATAAATGATTATTGCAGGTGAGCGGTTATATGTGTGCTCTGTTTTTATCTTTTATGATCACCAGTAAGAGACCAAGAGTTTGAATTAGTCACCGAGCGAGTGTGATCTCTGTTTATGATCCTGCAGCTGGAGAAGTTGTGTTGTAAATTGTTATTTCTAACTGTTAGCTACGATCACCCCGATCATGGGACACTCGCGTAGAAAAGTTTGTGCACTGACACAAATGTGTGTGTAGGAGAGAGGGGGGAGTGTGTGTGTGGTGTTTGTTTGTAGGAGAGAGGGGGGAGTGTGTGTGTGTGTTTAGGAGAGAGGGGGAAGTGTGTGTGTGTGCATGTGTGTTGGAGAGAGGGGGGAGTGTGTGTGTGGTGTGTGTGTAGGAGAGAGGGGGGAGTGTGTGTGTGGTGTTTGTTTGTAGGAGAGAGGGGGGAGTGTGTGTGTGTGTTTAGGAGAGAGGGGGAAGTGTGTGTGTGGTGTGTGTGTGTGTAGGAGAGAGGGGGGAGTGTGTGTGTGGTGTGTGTTTGTAGGAGAGAGTGGGGAGTGTGTGTGTGTGTGTGTGTGTGTTTAGGAGAGAGGGGGAAGTGTGTGTGTGTGCATGTGTGTTGGAGAGGGGGGAGAGCGTGTGTGTGAGCGAGCGAGGGGGAATGTGTGTTTGTGTGTATGTGTAGGAGAGAGGGGAGTGAGTGTGTGTGTGTGTGTGTGTGTGTGTGTGTGACAGAAATGTTTGTGTAAAACAGAACATGCATACATAAGTGAGTGAGTGTGTGTGTGTGTGTGTAGGTGAGGGGGGGAGTGTGTGTGTGTGCGCGTGTGTGTGTGCGTGTGTGTATGTAGGAGAGAGGGGGAAGTGTGTGTGTGTGTGCGTGTGTGTGTGTGTTTAGGAGAGAGGGGGAATCGTGTGTGTTGGAGAGAGGGGGGAGAGAGTGTGTGTGTGTGTGTATTGGAGTGTGGGGGGAGTGGAGTGTGTGTGGTGTGTGTGTGGGGTGGTGTGTGAGTGGGTGTGTGTGTGGGTGTGTGTGTGTGTGTGAGGTGTGAGGGGTGTGTGTGTGTGTGGTGAGGGAGTGTGGAGTGTGTGTGTGGGTGTGTGTGTGTGTGTAGGTGAGAGAGGGGGTGTGGAGCGTGGTGGTGTGTGTGGAGAGAGGTGGGAAGTGTGTTGTGTGTGTGTGTGTGTGTGTGTGCGTGTGTGTGTAGGAGAGAGGGGGAATCGTGGTGTGTGTGGGCGGTGTGTGTTGGAGAGGGGGGAGAGCGTGTGTGAGAGAGCGAGGGTGGAGGGGTGTGTGTGTGTGTGTGTGTTAGGAGAGAGGGGGGGAGAGTGTGTGTGTGTGGTGGTGTGTATGGTTGTGTGAGTGGAGAGGGGGGAATGGGTGTGTGGTGTGTGTGTGTGTGTGTTGTGTGGAGAGGGGGGAGTGTGTGTGTGTGTGGGGTGTGTGTGTGGTGTGTGGTGTGTGTGTGTGTGTGTGTGTGTGTGTGTGTGTGTGGTTGTGTGTGTGTGTTGGAGGAGGGGGGAGTATGTGTGAGTGCGTGTGTGTTG